>NC_050576.1:242790567-242990567 GCF_011100635.1 Trichosurus vulpecula | reverse complement strand
TGCAAGCTTGTGTGATGTTATGTTCATGTTAATCCTATTTGTAAGATGAAGTGTTTCAGACCTATGTTAAAAGAAAGAAGGAAAGAATGGACTGTATTCAGTTATTTTGCCCTTCAGCGAGGGCCCAGATTCGTTTTCTTTCTGTTTGTAATCTCATTTTGAAATAATCGGCAAGTCGAGGTACTTTCTTCAAATGCTTTGTACAATGTAACTGTTATGCATTTCAGTACATTACTATGGGAGGGCAACTAAAAAAAATAAAGGATTACAAAAACGAAGACTTGCCTGTCGACGACATAGTTCTTCTCCCCCTGTCCTGGTGTAATGTTATTACATAGCACTCCCAAATCCCCAAGGTTTTGTGTTATCCTTTGGGGATTTAAATGATGGCCGCAGTGACCTTAGATTTCTTGTGAAGACAGGCATTTTTTTTTTCAGTTCCTTCTAATTCTTGTGATTAGGTAATGGTTAGCGTAATTCTCCACCAAAAGGAAGCGAGAGAAAGGGCCATGGATGGTTTCTAGTCATCGTCTGAAAAATCTGGAGGATTGACCAAGCAGGGTCAATTATGCAGAGATGTCCTGGTAGCTTTCTTTAAATTTTTTAGCTTTTAAAAGTATTAAACTTGCTTAATCCTGAAAATGGAAATAGCATATATAAGTATAAAGAGTACAGAATTTGGGCTCGCATCCCAGCTCTGCCTTGTAACAGTCTGCAGGCCTCAGTTTCTAATCTGAAAAATGAGTGGGTGGGATGATTGTTAAGATCCTTCCCAGCTCTAAATGTATAACCCTCTGGACGTTGATTCTGCTCATTAAAATCACTTGGTAAACATGTCCACTTAATTTCAGTGCACAAAATAGAACTTTTCAGCCACTCCCTCACAGTCTCAAGCATTGAGTCAATAAGCATTTACTAAGTATCTCCTTGGGGCAGCTAGGTGGCTCAGTGGATAGAGCACCTGGCCTGGAGTCAGGAAGACCTGAGTTCAGATTTGGCCTCAGATACCAGCTGTGTGACCCTGGGCAAGTCACCCCTCTGCCTCATTTTCCTAACCTGTCAAATGTGTTAGAGAAGGAGATGGCAAGCCACTCCAGGATCTGCTAAGAAAATCCTAAATGGGGGTCACAAAGTGGGACTGAACAACAAGGTACCCATTCTATGTTGGGCACTAAGGCAAAAGACCATGGATCCATTTTCATTCATTTTTCCTCTTGAATAGTCCTAGCTAATTTATCTAATTCTCTTTTGTCTTTGCATTATTTCATAAAGGTTTTTCCCTATGTCTTTATGTTCATTCCTCATGGTCATTGATTTGAATTTTATTCCATGACATCAGCTCTTAGAATTATTTAAACATTCCCCTATTATTGGGCATTTAGGGTATTCTCAGTTGATTTTCCAACCAGAATAAGGCTGTTCTTTGAATTAATAACTCAATTATTTTTGGTAAATTTCTTGTGATATATTTCCCCAAGCAAATGATTATTTTTATAAATTTTATTACATACTTTCAAATTGCAATGTGAAAAACATTCTCTGAATTTGCTCTTCCACCACCAATGAATAAGCATGCCAGCTTCTTCACAACTTTACCAGTGTTGAATGTCTTCCTTAGAATTTTTTTTTCTAATCTGTTGGGTGTGTACTAGTTTCCGAAAAGATTTTTGAGTTTTATTTTGCACTTCTCTGATTAGTCATAGATGGATCACTTCTGAAGGTATTAACAGTTTGAGTTTCTATTCCAGTATCTTTCTATGTACAAAAGTCCCATTCCATTAAGGACAGAGGGTGATAGTTTGGGTTTTGAACTCTCTCTGCACAATTCATGTCAGTAGATTATTTTTAACATGGCAGGGAAAAATGATTAAGAGCTTATAGCCTGCGTTAGGATATTTTCCAAAGGGAGAGAAAACTAAATGCATTTAGATCAACCCAACCCCTCCACCTTACGCCATACACACACAATATTTCCAGACCTCTATTAACACAGAAATATGTGGTGTATGTATGGGCTATTCAGGAGGATTAGCACCTTTCGTGTGAGGGCTCACTGGGATTTTGGGGGGGCTGCTCATCAAGCTTTGGTGTCCCACCTGATTCACCCAACTCCCACTTAGGGCTCCAAGAAGCTGTAGCATGTGCAGCGCCACTCCCCAGTAAACCATCTGGGCAGACAGGATAAACCAGCTTGAAAGTAACCAACTAGCCCAAACCTGTCAGTGAGTTAGGGGGATGTCTACCCCCAGCACATGAAGACTTTCTGTGGCAGAATGGGCAGAGGAGAACAGTTTGTTCCAATGGTCATGAAGGTGGCTGAAGTAGGTGAAGGAGTGCTTAGAGATTGGTCAGACATGAAAGATGCCAGGGTCACCCACTGCATCCCAAGACATCACCTGTCATCTTGACTTTTGTCCTGCCACTGGACTTTGATGACTCAGAAAGAGAGAATGAAGTTGACAATTTTGTGCAACTCTGCCTCACTTAAATTCACTTCTTGGCAACTCAAGACATTACCCGTGATGTCATTGATCCTCTTCAAAAACAAAGGACAAAAAACCCCAACATTAACACGGAAATTAAGAGGGACTTGCAGTTCAGATACTGTGTTTTAGATTGAAAGTGATCATAGAAGGACTTGTTCAAGCTAATAATAATAATAGCCAGTTTGTATATTTTAGATCTGATTCCCACTAATATGGAAGAACTGGTTGGAAATGATGGAAACCCTAGGTGGAGATCTCTCCATATGAGAGTGTGCTGAGAACAGGAAATTTAGGCTTGTATCCTAGAATTTTGGAAAGCAGATTTCAAAGGGTTTATAGGAAAGATAGGTAGGATCCTATAGCCCAGGAGTTTTAACCTGGGATTCAGGGATAGATTTCAGAAAGTCCATGGACTTAGATGGAAAAAATTCCAACTTTATTTTCTCTTGTCTCAAACTGGAATTTAGCATTTCCTTCAGGGGGTCTAAGTTTCACCAGACTGTCCATGATACAAAAAGATTAACAACAGCCATAGAATTAAATGCTATGGGGGACGTCAGCCCAACAGTGATGGGGGATGAGCAAGAAGAACTGAAAATGCTGTTACCGTTCAGTCATTTTTCAGTAGTGTCTGACTCTTCATGACCCTATTTGGGGTTTTCTTGGCAAAAATGCTAGAGTGGTTTGCCATTTCTTTCTCCAGTTTCTTTTGCAGATGAAGAAACAGGCAAATAGGGTTAAGTGACTTGTCCCAGGATCACGCAGCTAGTAAATGTCTGAGGTCAGATTTGAGCTCGGGAAGACTCATTTTCCTGACTCCAGGCCTGGTGCTTTACCAATTATGCCACCTAGATGCCCATAGGAAAACAGAAAATAATATCAGTGAGGAGGAAAAATGAAGTTTCTTTGAAGGGACTGATATGGATGTACGGGAAATCCACCAACCAACTTAGTTTTTTTTTTTAAGTGGTTGAAAGATGAAAGTGAGACCAGGTAACAGGATAAATACGTGCGGATGCTATCTGCCTTCATGTATTCGAAGGGAAGCAATTTGGCAAATGGAGCAGACTTATTATTTCAAAGGGAGAGCCTGGAGTCAGCTGAAAAGTTGCTGTGGTGGTCCCAGGGAGAGCCAGTGAAGGACTGGACTGTGGAGGTGCCTGGGGAATGGACATAGGCCGAGAGGAGATGGTCCTACAGAGATCAATCAATACCCATTGGCAAAGATTCTCGATATACAGGTAAGGGAGAGGGAAGTGTGCCTTCTGTAGAGTTAAAGAAGTGGGACGTGTTTTGGGGGAGAGAAGATCATGCCTTCAGTTTGGGGAATGTTTAACTTCACATCTTGAAAGGACATCTCAATCTTAGTGCTTTCCCTCTGAGACTGGCCCCAGCTTACGCTCTATGTTTTATTTCTTCATAGTTGGTTGCATGTTCTCTCCCACGTCAGACTGTGAGGAGCTTGAGGACGGAAGGTTTTTTTTTCCCATTCTTTGTATACCCAGTGCTTAGTACAGTGCTGGACCGATGCTCACTGACCAACATCCAACTGGAGATGCAACAGGCAGTTGGAAATTTCAGTCAGATACTTATTAAGCAGGCAAACCATTCAGCCTCTTTGGGACTCAGTTTCCTCATATGTAAAAAGAGGGTGGTGGAAAAGCTGGTCTATGAAGTCTTTGAGACCTAATGGAAGGAACAAGGACTTGTAAGTCAGAAGCCTGGGGTTTGAGTTACAGCTGTTGTAGCTTCCTTTTGAATTCTGGTAAGTCACTTTTACAGATGGAGAAACAGGGCCCCTTCTAACTCTAAATCCTACTATTTTATTTCAGGAACAGGATAAAATAACTAACCCTCCTACCCTGTCTCAGTGAAATACAAGCATTAAGGGCCATTTTGAAGGTTAGGGCACTTTTAAAAAAAGACTAGTATAGATTCACACCTAACATTACTTGCATTTAACCTTAATTAACAAAACAATGAAACCCATTACAAAGTTCCTGTGAGACTTTAGCTTTGACCTGGAAAGACTCCCTCTCCCTGGGGTGGGAGTTTGTTGATTTTGCTTATCTGAAGTTGGAGTCAACAATCTCAGTGGCTTTGAATAGCTTCTAAATGTTGAGTGGCTGGGCCAGAACCTTAGTCATTCATTTACACCCAGGCAGTCTTTGCATCTGGGTCTTGATAAAGCAGGTGTCCTTCCTATCTGCTTTTATGGCACCTGGGAGCTACCTGGTGCTAAATTAGTGAAATCAGAAAAATCGGGGCCCATTTAAATTGTTCTAGAGTGGCATCATAAGGGATTGGCTTTTATTGATAGCTTACAGGACATGACGATGGCAATCAGATTTATAAGCCTGAGGAGATTACAAGTTAAATATTTGCTTCACCCTAGGATTTAGGTGTTGGTAATGGAGAAAACTCACCAGAACAGAAATCTTGGGTCCAAGAACAATGAAAAATTAGTTTGAAGGGACCTCTGAGATCCTACCCAGGGTAAGAGGAAAATGACTCAGCGTGTGGTTCTCCTCCTGCCAGAAACCTTGTCTGTCTCCCCAGCCTCTCTGTCTGTATATTGGACAGCATCCCTTGTCTCCTCCAAGACAAGGTCAGCTCTGTGGGCCAGAGCTGCTTTTTGCTCTGGATTTGTTTCCCAAATACTCAGCCTAGTGACTGACCCTTATGAATCACTAGATAAATACTTGTGGATCGATTGGTAAGTCTGGTATAGCTTTCTTCAAGTATTCTCGTTGTTCATCCCTTACTGGTGATGTCTTGACTCTGGAGTGAATGGGATTTAAGTGAGGCGGAGTTGCACAAAGTCTCCCTTCCTGAATCATTGAAGCCCAGTATCAAGATAAAAGTCAAGATGAGGGCCCAGGATGCATCTTCCACGTCTGACTGAGCTCTAAGCTTTCCACAGCACCTGCTTCAGCGGCCTTCATGGCCGCTGGAACAAATTGTTCTCATCAGTTCGTTTTTCTGGAGGAAGTCTTCACGTGCTTGGGGAAGATACTCCTAAACTCAGTGATGGGTTTGAGGCCACAGTTTAGCTATAGTTTTTTGGAGCCATGTGTGAGAGTTGGGTGAAGGTGGACACCAAAGGTAGATGAGCAGCCCTGAAAAAGGCTCAGCAGGCCTTCATACCAGAGGTGCTTGTCCTCCCTGAACACCCCAGACACCCCAAGAATCTAGAGCATCATAGAAAGGGCCTCAGGCCATCTAGTCTAATGCATATGTCTGTGAGCTCCAGGAGTGTGGGGATCAGGATTTTTTTTTGTTGGTTTGTTTTGTTTTTGGCCTTTCTCTTTGTCTGCAATGCTTAGCCTTGCATAAATGCTAGCTGACTGACTAATTCTACAACATGCCCAGTAACTGGTTATCCAGTCTCTGCTTGAAGAGCTTCTCATTCCATGTTGGGATATCTCTAACTTAAGTCATTTTTCCCTTGAATTGATCCTAAATTTCTCTCTTCGCAACTTCTACCTATTACTCCAAGTTCCACCCTCAGAGGTCAAACTAAGGGAATCTGATCCCGTCCCATTACATGCCTTTTCAAGAATTCCAAGGGCTTTTCAAGGGCTTCTCTTTAGATGAAGGGCCAGCCTGTTCTACTTGGCCTCAGAGGGAAGGACTAGTAGTGGAAAAGGCTGCCTGTGCTGAGTACCCCAGAGGTCTTCAAACACAGGCTAGATGAACACTCTCCAGGTATGTTGGAGGGGAGGTTCCCCCCCCCCAATTGTGAGCTTCTGGTCTCATCCAAGAGAACAGTTTTGGGGACAATTCAGTTCAAACCAATAAGGAGTTATTAAGCATCGACTATGTACAAGGAGAGAGACATCCTGTAGTAATGGATGGGGATCTGGCCTCTGAGTCAGAGAGTCTTGTATTCTAGTCCAATTTCTGACACATACTAGCTGTGTGATTCTGGACAAGTCACTTAACACCTTTCTGCCTGAAGGAATTATAAATTGCCGACAAGGTGCCATTCTATATTGATAGACTTCTGTACATCAGTAAAATCACAGGTCCAATAAAGAAATAAAAACTAAGTTCCTTCACCTCAAAGTCTTTGAGCTGGTTGATTATATTTTACTTATGTTTTTGGCTTTTCAATCACCTTTACCCCCTCAATGCAGCAATACTTAAAGGGAACCTCTTGGTCCATCCTCTGGGCTAAGCTTTGTGGGAGATACCAAGAAGTGTGACAGGTCCCTGCCTTCAAGGCCTTTTGATTTAGTGGGAGAAACATGACAAATACTCAGGAACAGTTAAACACCAATAAAAAATGTAAATAGCAGTTCAATAAAACAATATAAAAGATGCCATAAGGTAGTAATGCCAAAGTGTCCCAGGAGAGTGTTAGAGGAAGTTGGGAGGAAAGAGCTCTCCCCTTTGGCAGGATGGATGGCAGGGAGGGGCTTGGGGGAGGAGGAGGAGGAGGAGTAACTTAACTCTGGATCTTGAAGGCTAAGCAGGATTTAGATACCCTGAGAAATAGGGGTAGGGAAGGGTGAGGGAAAACACACATCCAGGAAAGTAACCACTGGTTTAAGGGAAAGTGAATGACCCCATTTCCTTCCCCGGAGTGGAGGAGGAGTAAGGTAGGTTGTAATCTGACTGTGGGATTACCCCCATGGATGGACCTCTTACATTTTATGGATGAGCTCTTTACATAAAGTTTTATTGATGCCTTTTATTTTTGTGTCACATTCATTTTCAAACATACCCCTTCCCCACCCTTTGATTATTTCCAAATGTACCTATTCCCTTTCCCCTCCACAGTAAACCATGCTTTGGAACAAAGATTTAGAAAAGAAAGAGAAGAGCAAAACCAAAGAGACACTTCAGATCCTCCCAAGGGATATATTAGGTTCTTCATCCATCGAACTAGATTACATCTGGGGTTTCTTCTAATTTAAATTGACGAGTGACCATATCTAAGAGCGTGTGCACCATTCCAGCATGGTCCCTTACTCCTCCAATGGGGGGAGGCATATACGTTAAAAAAATCATCTTGGGATCGAGCTTGGTCATTATGATAGTCTGGTGTTTAAATTCATCTTTATTTTGTTGCTCTTTTCATTTCATATATAATTCTTCCTGGATCTTCATAAATTAGTCTGAATCAGTTCCAATCAATCTTCCTGTGTTATTTTCCCCCAAATTCCTCATATTCATTGTTTCTTAGGACGCAATAATATTTCCTCACATTCATGTTCCACAATTTGTGCATTCACTAGTCGATTGGTAACCACTTCATTTCCATCTTTTGTTATTGTTTTTGAGTTGCTTGAGTACATCTGACTTTGCAACCCCATTTGGGATTTTCCCAGCAAAGATACTGGAGTGGTTTGCCATTTCTTTCTCCAGCTCATTTTACATATGGGGAAACTGAGGCAAACAGGGTTAAGTGACTTGCCCAGGGTGACACAGCTAGTTAAGTATCTGATGCCAAATTTGAACTCAGGTCCTCCTGACTCCACGCTCAGCACTCTCTCCACCACACTACCTATTTTTGCTGCTTTCAGAAGTGTTGCTATGAATATTTTGGTGTATTTTGACTTTCTGACTTCTTTTCAGGCAATATGTCTCGTCATGAGATTTATGGTTTAAAGGTTATAGACATTTTAGTCACTTTTGAGCATATTTTTCAAATCATTTTCCAGAATAGATGGACCAATGCATAGCTCCTCCACCAACAATGTATTAGCAGCCCTGTTTTTATTCAGTTCCTTCAGCATTGACAATTTCTGGCTTTTGCCATGCTTGCCAATTTTCTGGGTGTAAGGTAAAATTTTGGAGAAATTTTAATTGGAATTTCTCTGATTTAGCTTTGAGGGCCATATTTGCCTCATAAAATTACTATGATGTAGTGCTTTCTTTCTCAGTTATTGAGAAGAATTTATATAGCATACAACATAATTGTTCCTTAAACATTTGATAAAATTCACTTGTAAGACCTCTTGGACCAGAGCCTTTTTTTCCTCCCTTTTATGGCAATTCAATTTTTCTTAAATTGGATTCTTTAAAATGTCTATTTTACACTTGGTAATTTTGATATAACATTTTTGTAGGTAATCACCCAGTCCTTTTAAGCTCTTGGATTTCTTAGCAGACTGTGTATAGTAGGTTCTGATAAATTGTTTTGGTTTATCTTCTCTGTTGTGAATTAACTTTGTCAATTTAAAAAAATGATAAATTGATTTTCCTCTTCCTTTTTGGATCAGGATAGCTAAAAGTTATTTTTTTTTATAAATCATTTCAAAGAAGCAACCTTTAAAGTTGTTTATCATTTCTGGGGTCTTTTGGTTTCCCATTTTATCTGCTCTTGTTTTCAAGATTTCATTTTTGAGGGGATCGTTAATTTGTCGCTTCTCTCCTTTTGTTTCTTTATTTGCAGGCTCAGGTCATTAATCCTCTCTCTTTCTAATTTGTTTGTGTACTTTACAGAGACATAATTTTTCATTTGAGGGCTGTTTCAGCTGCTTCCCCTAAAATATAGTTCTTTCATGGACTTTGTAACTATGATTTGTATGACAGCCCCAGTGTTGTTCAGAATGTCATTAAGTCTTCATTTGAGTGTTCACTGTGTAGTATCTCACCTTGGGGCTGCTACCTTCTCAATTCCTACTCAACTTCTCAGTCTAGTTCTCCAGAGAGTAACTGATTATCTCTTATCTCAGGGCTGTAGGAGCAACATTCAAGGGATTTCTAGAATTGTCACTCAACATCCCCCACCAATACGCTTCCAATTAGCCAGACAATTAGCCTTTACAAAAGATGTTTATTAAGTTGTTATAGTAGGAATGGTTGATGTAAAATATTTCTCTTAACACCTGTTGGTACACTCTCCCACAAATGCCCATGCTAGATCCCTGGGAGAGTGAGGCAATAGTGTTGAGAACATGTAGGGAAAGGGGTCCGAGCTTCTGGCCCTGGGAATCCTCAGGAGATGCCTCCTCTTGTTTCTGGATGAATCTCACCCATTAGGCCACAAGCCCTCAATACATGCTTGGTTGGAGTCCTGTGTGAGGTCCAGATCTTTATCCTCTGGGATTTCACCCCAAGGATACACATCCTGTAGAACTTGCCAGTTCAGATTCTGATTTATTTGCTTTGCAGAGTACTATTGAGAGGACTATCTGGATTCCAGGTCCCCATCACTGTCTGAATCAACACTAGGCTTTCAACTGTACTATGGTTGAAGGATAGCATAGTCCTGGTAAAAATTTCACTGACCTCTTCCCTGAAGAGTTTGGGTGGTATGAAGAACCCATCATGCCTTTCCTTCTATAATATAGATTCCAGTACTTCTGTAATTTGACCTGAATGGAAAGTACCTGGGTCATGATGTTCAATTATTTCAGGGATTTTCTTGGTAGATACTGGAGTGCTTTGCCATTTCCTCCTCCAGATCATTTGATAGATGAAGAAACTGAAGCAAATAGGGTTAAGTAAGTGACTTGCCCAGGGTCACAGAGCTAGTAAGTGTCTGAGGCCAGATTCAGGCCCAGCACTCCATCCACTGAGTCACCTTCATTTCTCTTCATTTCTCTATTGCTTCTGTTACCAAGTCTATCCTCTTTTAGACATTCACCATTGCATGAGAAACTAGGAAGGAGGGGAAGAGGGATTTTTCTGAATAACATATTTATCAGGCCTGGAAAAGGAAAGAGGAGAGGGAGCACCCAGAGCAAAATAGTAAAAGAGAGTAGGAGAGAGAGGAAAGCAAAGCCAGAGGGATTTATTGCGGAGAAAGACTGGACCAATGATTACTAAGTGGTAAAGTTGACCAAAGAAATGGATTTATAGATGACAACAATAAACAAGAACCCAAAGAAAAATTATATTTTTTCTAGAATTAATTAAAGCATTTCTTAATTTTCCAAAGATGGTAAGGAAAAAAAGAAACCAAAAGAAAATCTTTATCTGACAGTAAATCAAATGATAGCAAGTCAAAGAAAAAAAACAGTCTGCTGATAAACCAGGAAGCTTTGAAAATGGTCTCAATCCAGAGAAAATAATTGGTGCTCCAGAGAGCAGTGGAGAGCTGGTGCTTTTCATGAAGTGGAAAGATACCTTTTGAGAAGTACAGCCAGTCTATGGCTATAGCCAGCTTGGTCATGAGCCCCACACCTTATTTTCCCCAGAGCCCCAACTATTAGACCCATGATATATCAATAGCAGGGACCCAGACTAGTTTGACTGTTTTCCCTTCCCTCTGACTGCTTTAGCTTCTCCTATTGTGTTTTCTCAAAAAATATTGTTTCATTTATAGGGGAGCATGGGATTTAGTCCACAGAATATTAATTGAACTTGCCCTGCTTTTATTCCCCTGATTCTTTACAAGCCCCTTAAAAGATTAGCTTCATAGATCTTTTGGTGCTTTGATTTATTTAGTACTTTATTCTTTCTTTTACACCTTAATTTAATTTATTTGGGAAAAATACTCTGTAATGTATAAATATAATTGGCTTCATTGCTTAGGTGTTTTCTTGACAATTATACGTATTAACCTTTTTGTGTTACTCTTGTTAGAGTATTTATGGGCCAGTTATTGTTAATAAAATGCCCTTTTAAAAATATACATCTTTTTCTATTGATCATTATGTTCTGCTTTCCATGGTTTATTAATTTGGGCTGCAAATTGAGGACCCTTGTCTTTTGGTATATCATGTTCCATTCTTTTCTATTATTTCTTGTGGCATTAGGATAACCCTGGGTTATGGAAAATGATGCACTTTTGTAACTAAAGACCCTTTCTCTAACTATTTGAAAAATTTGTTCTTTAGTATTAGAATTATGGAATGGCCACTATAAGCCATGGGGTTTCAAGTATGGGACTTCTCTGGAGATGAACAATGGGCTCTATCAACCTCCACTTTGTTATCTGTACCCAGAAATTCTGGCCAGTTTTATTGTATTATTTCCTGCATCATCATATTTGGGTTTTAAAATTTTTATCATGTTCTTCTGAAAGACTTGGGATCTTTAGGTTGTTGCTACATATTCTTTCTTCAGTATCAGGGATTTTGGATCATCTAGTTTTCATTTATTCTTTTAAAACCACTGTCTTTTGTTTTTATTCTGTCAAGAATTTTTTTTCCTACTATATTTTAGAGTTTCAAATTTGTCATTCTTTTTTTAAGAGTCTCTGATCCTTTGCAGAGATTTTTTGTTGTGTTTAGGTTTTTGATCCTATTGTTAATGATGTTTTTAGAACTCTAATTTTGATTTCACTTCTGTCTTAATATCCACTTTTTAAAGTAGAAACTTTCTTTGTCCTCTGAGCTATTCTAAGTTTTTTTTGCTATTGTTTTATGATTTTTGAAGAGTCTCCAGAATTTATTTTTGTTCCATTTTCTGTCCTGTTATCTTACTTGTTCAAATGTTATAACTTTTAATCTTTTTTTTCTTTCTCTTTCCTTCTATTTTTTCTATTTCTTTCTCTCTTTCTCTCTCCTTACCTTCCCTCCCCGCCCCTCTCTCCTCTCCCCTTCCCTTCCCTCCTCTTCCCTCCCCTCCCCTTCCCTTTCCTCCCCTTCCCTCCCTCCTTCCCTCCCTCCTTCCTTCCTTCCTTCCTTCCTCGATCTCTCTCTCTCTCTCTCTCTCTCTCTCTCTCTCTCTCTCTCTTTCTTTCTTTCTCTCTTCATGTTACCTTCTGTCTGTATGAATCTCACGGCTGTTTTATTTGCTTAAAAACAATGTTTATAGCCCTGCCTTTCTCCCTCCCCTTTTCCATTTTCCAAATAGCCTTTCACCTATTTTTCTATAGCAACCTCAGTTTGGGGGATACAGAGACCCAGCTAGTTCCCTGCCCCAGAATAAACTCCACAGGGAGAACATTGACCCCACCTAGATTTTGAGTTCTCTTTTCCTCTGACATGAAAGATTCTGCCCCAGAGAGAAGGCACAGCCATCTCTTCCACTTACTTCTCTTTTCTCCCCCACCATCCCCATAATTCCATTTTCTGTCTTCCATTGAAGGATTGATTTTAATAAGCACCAATATCTTATACTTCTTGTGGCTGGGGCCAGAATTCAGATTAAGTCTCTTCCTTGGGAAGACCAGGTAGAGAACCCTCTCCCTTGCCTCACAGATGACCCCTTGAACCTATAACTTTGAGATTTCTTGAGTTTGCTGGTAAGCCTCTGGTAGGTGGGCAGAGTTGGGCAGAGGGAGCCTGTGAATGGCAACTTTAAGTAGATAGCTTGTAGATTATCTGTTGTTATTTCATGAAGTGACTTTCCTTGTGTCATTTTCCCACCATATTTTGTGGAAGTTTTAATTAGTTTATATTTGGCAACATTTCCATTTTTTTTATGTTTTTAGGTTTGGAATGTGTGAGCCATCTTGCCTAATAACTCTTGACCTCTATTTGAGAGATTAAGTATTGGTACAAGTAATGAGTGGTAGAGTCACAAATCAAGTCCATGACTTCTAATCCCAAGTTTATATTTTTTCCTTGTATCGTACTGCTACTATAGGAAAAAAAGGCCCATATTCAGTAGGATAGCAATGGTAAAAAAGGGAAAGAGAGAAATTTGGACACTTGTTTGATAGATTGTTATTTTATTTAGTAAAATGGCCAATATTCTTTGGAGATATCTGGGCTGATAAATTCTATTTAATTCTTAATTGACTGTTCAAGAGAACTTCCAGATCTGCAGAACTGGAGCACTTTTCATGGATTTGGACCTACATACACTGACTGTGTGGATGGTCATATTTTCTGAAGGATGTTTGCAACCAGCGTGACCTGGTTGGTCTCTGTGTATCCTTGTCATTGGGGGCTGGGTCAAAGATGCCTGGCTGTTGAGTCAGGGAGAATCACCCTTGGAGTAGGCTATAAGCGTGGTAGAAATGCTCCATATCCATGTCTTTGGGACGTTTCTTGATTTAAGATAAACTCTTTGTAGGAGAGTTGAGGAAGGGATTTCTTTCTCCTCCCTGCTAGGCAGCAGTAGTAACTGCATGAACAGTTGCGGACACATGTGCTTATGTACGTTACCCTGAGACTGGACCTCAAGTCCCTGGTTCCTCTTTCTCTTTTGAAGTTTCTTTCCCTAAGTACACATTGGCAAACAGCCGTCCTGAGAAACTGGAATTTCTGGCCTTGTCAGAAAACTTAGAAGTTGGAGAGGTCAGTTCTTTGAGTCAGGTGCTGGTGGTCAAGTGGGCAGGACTTCCTGTAAGCCTACCATTCATAGAGGAGGAGGTGGCCACCAGTAGAAGGCTGCCACAGCTGACAAGTTGAAGAAAGTTCAAGCATTTCTGGAATGGCCAAATTTCTCCATCTGTAAATCCTCTCTTCTCTTCTGGCTGAGAGGTCTGGTCTAAAAAGTATCTAGGAAAAAGAAAAAAAAACCTAGTCACTTCTAGGGAGTCAAGAAAAGTATGATCTCACTGGGTTGGCCTGACATCTAAGGTGACATATAAACAAAACAACACAATATTAAGTCCCACAGACAAAAGACTTTAATTGAGGCCAAGTACAGAGGAAATTGATTAACTTTTGAAAGTTGGGGAAGTTTTCAAGAGGAAGGTGAATTAGAGATGGGCCACAGAGATTTAAGCTTTGTTAGCTTAAAATTTTACTGAGACTTTCGGGACATCCTGTATCAAGGCGAGCTGGGATGATAAAGATGGTGATGAGTTAGGAAATATGGTTTTTCTGTACTGATCTAAATCTTACGACTCCTTTCACAAAGCTTAAAACTTTACTGAGACTTTTGGGACACCCTGTGTTGTTCTTTATCCTAAGATCATAGATAAAGGGCAAGAAGGACCTTAGGGTATCTAGTGTAATCCTTTTATTTAACAGAAAGAGAAGTGATACTCAAAGTTTAATGGACTTGCCCCTGATCCTGTGGGTAAATGGAAACTCAGGGATTCTGACCGAGGTCCTCTGACTCCAAATCCAGGACTCCTTCCACTCTATCACACTGCCTTCCTCTTAAAATATTTTATGTGCACGATCACATTTTATCCTCAAAACAACTGTGTTTCCAAAGTCGGGGCTGTAAACAAGACCCTAAGCCTTTGGGTGGTTGTGATGAAGGCCAGAAGCCTAAGGAGCCTCCAGATGTGCCCATTCAGGGGCGACATCTCATGTTATGCACAGGTGCTCAGTCTTATTTGAACTTTTTTTTAATGTGTTTCCAACAAAGACACAAAAGAACATATAGTAAAGCCACAACCTCATTGTACATATCATAAAAGTGGAGTACATTGCCCATTTCCGATGTGTTTATTTCATTCAGTTCTGGGTTCCAGACAATCCCCGGGGAATGGGGCCCTTTTATTATTCCAATCATTTTCAGTTTATGAAAACAATAAAAATGGAGACCCACAGGGCATTCTGTTTCTTTCGTTATCAGGATAATTGACCATGCTCTCACTTTCCAAGGCAGAATAAGATGATTATTTCCAATTAGGAAGGCAGCGAGGCATAGTGGAAAGAGGGCTCAATTTATAGTCAGAGGACCAGGGTTTGAATTCCAGGCCCACCGCTGGTTATATTGTCATGAACTTGGACAAGTAATCCGGCCTCTCTGCGCCTCATCCCACTTTTGTAAAGTGAGGGGTGAGACTCAAGGACCTCTTCAAGCTCTAAATCTATGGTCCTAATTATTTAGGATCAGGCACTAGCCTGGGCAACGTAACACTAATGGGATCGATTGAGAAACTGAGGCCCAGGGAAGTTATGGTTTTCCCAAGTTCACCCAGGTAGTTAAATATTGGGGAGCTTTCAAGAGATCCTCCACTATAAGATAGAGAGGCATTTGCAACTTTTATGATGTTTCCTTGATAGACATAAACTTCTGCATTTATAAATCATGTCCTGTAATTCTTGATGATTTGATTTGGATCAGGTTGCTGTAGCCATGAGCCACACCTTTGCACTGGGACTATTAAAGGAAGCAAGAAAGATCAAGCCATCTGAGAATAGACCAGACACTTGAGAATGGACTTTGGTTCTTGGACGGTGAAACCAGTGCATTGGCACAGCCCCCAAAGAATCCCTTCCCTCTGTCCCAAATGGGAGTGGCAAAGTCTCTTAACTTGAGAGAATGGGGCAATGATGAGGAGGTAAGAGTTCTTGGACCCTGAATTCCTGTACCAGCCTTAAAGAGGGAGAAAATGGAAATCAGGGAAAGGTAAATCATGTGACTCCACAGAGAGTCACAAGGGTCAGTCAGTCAATAAAATTTTATTAAGCACTTACTATGTGCCAAGCACTGTGCTAAGTTCTGGGATACAAACAAAAGGCAAAAGAAAGTCCCAGTTTGCAAGGACCTCACAGTCTAATGGGGAAAACAACATGCAAACAATTATGTAATATATATATACATATATAATATATATGATGTGTATATATACACACATACATATATGTGCATGTATGTATGTACATATATATGTCTATATGCATATGTATACACGCGTGTATATGTGTAAGAATATGTGTATATGTTTATTTATCTGTCTGTCCATCTATCTTTTTATCTATCTATCTAATAATTTAGCTGAGACCAGGGAAGCCAGGAGGTAGAAATGAGAAGAGGGGAGGGTTTGGGAAGAAAGATAATGATTTCAGTTTTGGATCTGTTGAATTTAAGATATCTATGGGACCTCCTGTTTCAAATGTCTAATCATCAGTTGGAGATAGGAGTACGGAGGTAAGCAGAGAAGTTAGAGCCAGATTAGTAGATTTGAGAGTCATCAGCATAGAAATGATAACTGAATCAGTGGGAATTGATGAGAAAGATCACCAAGTGAAATGGTATGTATAGAGGGAGAAGAGGAGTCAGGATAGAACCTTGTGGGACAGAAGGTCCTGGACCCAGATATCTGGAGAGAAGAGAATCAAAGCTGGAGGATAAGCAAGGGACTGAGTCATGACATGGGGGAGCAGATCTGGCCTTCCTCTACAACCGTGAGTTGCTGGGATGGTGCAGGTCTCATGGAAAGGGGCTGGCTGCCTCTTTAGCACCAAATTCCTTTTAGGACAATCTCTAACCTTCAGGGTAGTATCGTAATACATGGGCATGTTATAACTCTCTAGAGTTGCTGAGGTGGATTGGAGCTCGGCAAGGTTAGCAAGCTGATGTTCTCATAGTCCCAATTTTGTTTCCATTCTGAGAGAAGCACAAATTTAAAGATGAGTCTGGGAGCATACATAGTCATCTGTCTCTGAAGGACAGGTGGGACACCACTAGTTAGGGACTAAGTAAACGATGACAGATTCAATCAATCAATAAACACTTATGAAGCACCAACTGTATGACAGACCCCCTACTTCCAATTTCTTCAAGAAGTCCTTATTATCATTACTTAGAAGTTCCAGTTGATTCATGTCTTTTTTATGTCAAGGTGTCTGTGTATACAGATGTTTAAAAAGAGAAATTCACTAGTTGTAAAGATTTTCTCCCAATTTTCTGCTTCCCTCCTAATTTTTGTTGTGTTGGCTTTTTTTTGTACAACAACATTTCAATTTAACATAATCAAAATTATCCATTTTGCATTTTGTAATGCTCTCTATCTCTTGTTGGGTCATGAATTCTTTTCTTTTCCATAAATCTGATAAGTAAACTACTCCTTGCTCTCCCAAATTACTTATAGTATCAGCCTTTACTCCTAAATCATGAACCCATTTTGACTTTATTTTGGTATATGGTGTAAAATATTGGTCTATGCCCAGTTTCTGCCCTACCATTTTCCAATTTTCCCAACAGTTTTTGTGAAATAGTGAATTATTAGTCCAGAAGCTGGGCTCTTTGGGTTTATCAAAGAGTAGATTGCTATAGTCGTTGACTTCTCCATCTTGTGTACCTATCCTATTCCACTGATCCACAACTCTGTTTCTTAGCCAATACCAGGTAGTTTTGATGACTGCTGCTCTATAGTACAGTTTAATATCTGGTATGGCTAGGCCACCTTCTCTACCATTTCTTTTCACCAATACCTTAGATGTTCTAGACCTCTTGTTCTTCCAGATGAATTTTGTTATCATTTTGTCCAGCTCTGTAAAATAATTTACAACTAGTGTCTCTGTTAAAGGCCTCATTTCTAAAATATACAGGGAACTGAGCCAAATATATAGGAATACAAGTCATTCCCCAATTGAGAAATGGTCAAAGGATATGAACAGGCAGTTTTCAGAGGAAGAAATTAAAGATATCTATAGGCATATGAAAAAATGCTCTAAATCACTACTGATTAGAGAAATGCAAATCAAAACAACTCTTAGATACCACATCTCTCCTGTCAGATTGGCTAAAATAACAAAACAGGAAAATGATAAATGCTGGAGAGGATGTGGGAAAATTGGAATATTGTTACATTGCTGGTGGAGTTGTGAGCTGATCCAGCCATTTTGGAGAGCAATTTGGAACTATGCCCAAAGGGCTATAAAAGTGTTCATACCCTTTGACCCAGCAATACCACTTCTAGGGTTGTATCCCAAAGAAATCACACAAGCGGGAAACGGACCCATATGTACAAAAATATTTGTAGCAGCTCTTTTTGTGGTAGCTAAGAATGGGAAATCAAAGGGATGCCCATCAATTGGGGAATGGCTGAACAAGCTGTGGTATATGAAGGTAATGGAATACTATTGTGCTATAAGAAACGGGGATGATACGGACTTCATAACAACCTGGAAAAACCTACACGACATAATGCTGAGTGAGAGGAGCAGAGCCAGGAGAACAGTATACACAACCACAGATATGTGGATTCTGTGAGGACCAACCCTGACAGACTTCACTCTTCTCAGCAACACAAGGTACAAAGACAACTCCAAAGGACTCACGATGGAGAATGCTATCTACATCCAGAGAAAGAACTATGAAGTATGAATGCAGATTGAGGCACACTTCATGCTAGCCTTCCCCCCCCCTTTTTTTTTTCTTTTTCTCTCTCTCTTTTGTTTTTTGTTTTTGGGTTGTTTTTTTTTTTTTTGGGTCCTGTTTCTTCTTTTGCATGATTCATTTCATTGATCACGGTTCTTCTCTGTAACTTGACTAGTGTGTAAATTAATTCAATGCGAAGTTATACGTGGAAGCTATATAGGATTCCATGCCTTCTTGGGGAGGGAGGGGGGGAAGAGGGAAGAAAATCTGGAACTCAAAACTATGTAGAAGCGAATGTTGTAAACTAAAAATAAAAAAAAATTAAAAATTAAAAAAAAGAGAAATTCAATCGAGCATTTGTCTCTTTTGACAGCTTCCTATGAAAATTTGTAGTACACATGTGTTTTTATAGAACTAACTTATCTGTTGAACTTTTTTTTGGATTCCTACCTGCGATTTCATCCATATTGGAATCTCCCTTTCAGATCCACATCAGGAACTAAATAATAATGATTATTATTAATAATGATAAAACTACTATTTATAGAGTGCCTACTATGTTCCAGGCACTGGCCTAAGTACTTTACAATTATTATTTCATTTGATCCTCAAAACAACCATGGAAGGTGGGTGGCTGTTATCATCCCCTTTTTAAAGTTGAGGAAATTAAAGCAGAGGTTAAGTGACTTGCCCAAGGTCACTTAGCTAACAAGTATCTGAAGCCAACTCTGAGTATCAGTGATCAAAAGTAGAAAGGGGTCTTACTGATCATCTAATCCAACTGCCTTAATTTTTCAACCGAGGAAACTGAGGCCCAGAGGTTAAACAACATATATAAGGTCACACAAGTAGTGTCAGCCAGAATTAGAACTGAAGTCCAATGATGACAAGCTGGAAACTTGGGATCAGTATTTTTTCCACTATATCTTGTTGTGATTTATAGTCATCTGGAGGGATTGAGAGATTGAGATAAATATATTAAAATTCATCAGAGGCAGGATTTGATCACAGGTGTTCTTGACTCTGAGGCTAGTCCTTCATCCACCATCTCTCTTTGTGTCCAAGATCCCCGTGGCTCATGTTCTCAGGCTGGGGACTCCACTTCTGGGCTCCTGAAAAAGACAAGAGCAAATAAGTAAGTAAGGTCCAAACCCCAAGTATGTTTCATGCCCTAAGAGGATGGGGTGGTGGCCTCCAAGCCCTTCCCCTCCCCTCGCACCCCCTTAGTGCATAATGCCATCGGCTGTGAATGACTGAATCCTTCACCCCTCCCCCCAATAATTGTAAAGATGCAGCCAATGGAAAAGTCTGCTCCAAAATACTCAGTAGGCCATCACAGAACATCCATCCATGTTCCAATTCTCCCATCTCCCAGGAGCACGTCCCAAGTATCTTCCATGTGTGTGATGCCATTTTAGGTGGTCATGGAATGAGCCAAATCCTGTTTATTCAAGGAAAGACAAAAAACAATCCCTGGCCTCAAGAAACTCACATTCTAGTGAAAGGAAAATACAAATCATGGCAGATCAAAGTATTCAGAGAGAGGAAGACTCCTAGCAGTTAGAGGGACAAGGGAAGACAACTTAAGAAAGATGGGTCTGGGTCTGAGTCTTTAAGGAATCCAAGAGACAGAGGTGAAGAGGAAGAGCATTCTGGGCATGGAGGAAAGCCAATGCAAGACAACGAGGTGGAGTGTGATATTCAAGGAATTGCTGGATCAACTGATGTTAGATGGGCTGCAAAAAGAAAGGCACTTGAATACACTGTTGTTGGAGTTGTCCAACAATGGCTGGGCCAACCATTCTGGAAAACAACTTGAAATGATACTAAAAGGTGACCAAAGCGACCATACCCTTTGCTCTAGAAGTCCCACTGCTATGCATATGTGCCGAGGAGTTCAAAGACAGAAAGAAAGGTCCCACATCTAGAGAAGAATTATTTTTAGCAGAAATGTTGGGAGTAGCAAAGAACTGAAATAGAGAAAGTGAACGTTGACTGGGAAACTGCTAAAAGGATGTGCAAATATTGAGAAGATGTGTGTGAATTAATGCAAAGTGAAGCGAATGGAACCAAACACATACACATATGTATATACATGCACAATGCCTGTAATAATATAAATGAAAAGACAAATAAAATAAACCAAATGTTGTGTAATAATGATCAGCTTTGGCTTGGAAGAGAGAGATGAAAATTCACCACTCATGTCTCATTAGAGAGACAAAGGATTATGGGTACTCTCAGACTTGTGTCCATTGGTTTTGTCATAAGGGAAAGCTCAGTAAGTGGGGTATAAACAAAAGGTATCAATATAATTTAGAAATAATGAGAAGAAGAAATGAAAATGAAAAATAAATGAATAGGTTTATTGATACTTATTTTTTTCTTTATCTCACTATCATTTCTGGAAATTGAAATGGAAATCTACATTATAACAAAGAAAAATGGTTGAGGAAAAGCACCCTAGATAGTTGCAGATTTTGATGATGTCTTCTGGTCTCAGCCTTGATGTTATTTCAGAGCGACTCAGTCTACACATCAAAGTCTCTAGTAGTTAGATGGACCATACCCAGTTATGATAGATGCAATAATATCTTCAAGACTGGAGAATGATTTCCATCCTTACAAAAAACTTACCATAGATGTGTGATTTGGGAGGATTACAGTTTTTGGTCTGAACTTGAGGCATCTCCAGGGGTCTTCACCAGTATGCTCTGGGCTTGGAATCAGGAAGATGTTATATTCCAGTCCTGCTCTAGATGTTTACTAGTTAAGTTACTAGTCGTTTAACTGCTCTTAGCCTCAGTCTCCCCATATGTAAAATGGGAATAAATAATAGCACCTACCTCACATGGTCGTTGTGAGGATCAACTCTAAAATGTGCACTTTAAAACCTTGAAGTGGGTAAGGGAAGAAGCATCTATATGGCACATGTTATATGTCAGGCACTGTGCTAAGCACTTTATGAAGACGGCATTATAGAAATGTTTATTATTGTTATTAACATCTTCCTCTTTTTAAAAATAGGTCATTTATCCCATGGGATCCATAAATCTTTTGAGTCAAGGACAAATGTCTACCCCGTCATCCTTTTCAGAGCACTAGGTCATAGCTTTCATATTTCAATTTTCTAACATCTTTTCCATGAGAGTTCCTTTGGTGACATTGTGGATAGGAATCAGGAAGACCTGAATTTACGAATCCGGTCTTGGGCACTATGAGCTGTGTGACCTAAGTCACTTAGCTTCTGTTTGCTTCAGTTTCCCCATCTATAAAATGGGGACAATAATAGCACCTCCCCCCCCCCAGGATTGTTTAGAGGATCAAACGTGATAATGACTGTAAAGCACGTAGCACAGCGCCCGACCCTCAGTAAACTCTACAGAAATGCCAGCTGTTATTATTGTTTTCACATTTCCACCGAGGCATGTGGTATTCGAAGCTCTCCCCTCCATGAGATATTCTGCTTGGGGATTATGAGTTCTCAAGGCTTGTAAAAACCTTTTCACAACTTGACGCCAGTGATTCACTTATTCTTTTCGATGGACTTGAGCACCCTGCGTTGTTGGGTAGGACATTTCCCAGACTATTGCTCATTTCGGTCAGACTTCCTTGTCCGCACATCATTTTCTCCAAGCCTATTTTATAGATGACCCATGTGACACACAGGACTCGAAAAGAAAGTCTGAGTAATGGTGAGCCTAGGGACATTTGTCCTTTATACTCCTTCCTCATAGCTCCCCAGGAGATGACAGAACTCAGGGCTGTCTGGTGTTCCTGACTTAGTTCTCTTTTCCAGGGAGGGACAAGTAAGCCACAGGGGTAAATGTGTGTTGGGGACTTAGACAGAAACAAAGACATCTGTGTCAGAACAGCAAGGCACAGAATTCTGGTATGAGGGATATAATAGAAAGACAGCACTGGACGCCCACTTGATAGGGCCTCCAGCTTTCTGCCTCCTCATCAAGAGAACGCTTTTTACCCATAAAGAAAAATAGTACCCATAGGTACTCTTCTCCATCTGTAGGTCATAGCTCAGTTATTCAAATGGAGCTATGATCTCACTGATTGATGTATTTCCTCCAATAATGCACATCTCAATCCCTCCCTTAACGCTATTCCATCCTGTGTGACTCTTGTCCATGTCCTCTCCTAAGTTTGCCCTTGGGGTCCAGCCTGTGGATTGGAAGCCTCTTACTTTCTCCCCAAGTCATTAGGGTACCAGTGGTCATCCATTCCTCATCCCTTGCCCTCTGCTTGGAACCAGCCCATCTTTTCTACCTTTCTATTCATTTCTCTGATGACATCTTGTATTTCTATTTCTTTTTATGCTACAGCCAGCTCACCTTTACTAGGGGCCTGCCTCCCCCATTGCTCTCCCAGCTAAATTCATTTTCAGTTCTTCAGACGGTTGCATTCTTTATGTCTCAAGCAACCACAATCGAATGTTCACATTAAAAACATCTACTTTTTTTCTCTTTGTATATACAGCCATTTTTAGTAGGGAGATAGCACTACTAACTGGGGTGGGGGTCAGCATAGTCACTGCATTTTTTCTCCTGACTCTTCCATTTGACTGTAAGCCCTCCAAGGACAGGATCCAAAGGGCCAAACTCCCTTACAAACTCCATCCCCTGATATGTCTAAGTATCGGTCAGAATTCAGGTTCTGCTTTTCATTTTTGTTAATGGTAGGAGGCAAAGGAGGATTTGGTGGTTATTTTATGGGCAATTACAAGATGATTTTTGAGGTTTCTTCCCCGCCACGTACCCTTAACAGACTCAGAGTAACCAGAGACGGAAAAGACCCCCTTCCTCCCACTAAACAGAGCTGCTTTTATGAGGTGCCCTCTCGGGCACACATAGACCTCATTTCCAGAGTCCAGAGTAATGGAGACATTGCCCTCTTCCCTGAGGAATCATTTCATAACCGAACAGTCATTATAGCCAGGAAGCTTCCCCACCAATGCTTAGCCCAAATTACACTGTTCTTGATTTCAACATTACTGCTGGTGATTTCCTCCTGGTTGCTGTAGGAGTCTCTCTCCATGCCCAGTTTTTACACCTTCCAAATAGTTGTCGACTTATCACCTGACCTGGTGATAACTGCTTAAAAATATACATTTTGAATTTTTATGTAAGATGAGTTTATATGTATGCACATACAATGAACACATACATACATACATGCATACTCACATAATACATGCACATACATGCATATTAAACATACTCCACTCAAGAACACCTAAGGGTGCGAGAAATATCCCTCCATGTGGGTGAAAATGTGTATACAACGGTCATCGGATTGCTGTAATTATCACACCCATAATCATCCATTTTGGATTTGCCAGAATGAACATGTGGAAGTGTTCAATTTATAATGTGATTATAACCCCCAAACAAAGCATGTTTGATGCGTACGACTTGCTTGTTTCACGGTAAGTGCAGAAAATTCTCAAAACCGTGTTATGTTTCATTTTCCCAGCCAAGGCAAACACTAAAAGTTGATCTGTAATTCTGGGGGAATCTCTTTAAGCAGGCACGCGTCAGAGCCAATTAGAGTCCAAACACACTTCTACTAATTGGGGTAAGGTATGCAGCAGAATCATTTGATCATTAAGCAGATTCCTTAGGAAAGTTATACTTGGTCCTCCAAAAAACACAAAACAAAACAGAAAATCTTGGTGTGACAAAAGTGCTGCCAGTGGCTTCTACACCCAGAGTGTGTGTCTGCCCAGTTCAAAAGATGGTATTTCAGTAGACCTGGGTTTCTTTGTCCAGTTATAAGAGTTTGTGAAACCACCTCGAAATGAAGGTGTTGGGGGCAGGGATTTTGACTTGTTAAGTAGATGTCCCTTTGTGAAAACATATAGGGATTTTTTTAAATGGAGAATTATATAGAACTGATTTAAATTAGGGCAAGACCAAGGATGGGCAAATCCAAGGATTTCCTGCTCTGGTATGATGCCTACTTCCCAAGGTTTGGGAAGGAGTAACCCTTTGCCTGCTCCTCTGAAATGGATTAGTTGGCTTGACTCCTGGGTATGATTTCTCCTCTCCTTAACTTGGCTGAACAAACTTGGAACATTCCTTCCTGATTTCTTACTTTTGGCAGAAGGTACCCAATTCCTGGTGTGTGAAAAGAGCACTGAATTTGGAGTCAAAAGACACGAACTTTGGTCCAGGTTCTACAGCTAAATAGAAAAGTAACCTTGGACAGACACATCCTTTCCAAGTGCTGTTAAATGGACCTATTGATGCTTTGTTAGAAGGGACAGGCAGTATATATGACAAATTTGCAGGTGACACCAAGCTGGGAAGATTCTGGAGATAAAAGTTTTGATCCGGGAAGATCTCAGCCTGGAATGTTGGGCGGAATCGAATAAAATGAAAACTAATAGGGATCAATGTAGAATACTGCACTTGGCTTTAAAAAATCAGCTACAGAAGTCCAAAATAGGGGAGGTACCCCTGAACAATGTTTCATGTGAAAAAAAGATCTTGGAGTTTCAGAGGACTGCGAACTTTATTTAAGCTTTTGTCAAAGCGGTCATAAAAAGCTAATGTGGTCTTAGGATGCATTGAGAAAGGCAGAGTGCCCAGTCTGAAGGAGGTGTTAGTCCCAGCGTACTCTGCCCTGATCAAGCCACATCTGGAAAACTTCTGCATTTATAAATTAGAGGCGTGTGAGACTGGCAACCAAGAGAGTGAGGGGACTGGAGTCTGAACCAGAAGAGGATCATCTCAAGGAAACAGGAATGTTTTACTTGGAAAAGAGAAGACCTATAGGATGTCTGATAGCTGTCCCCAAGAGGCATCTCAGGGCAGCAGGGTGAGTCCTGGTCTTAAAGGCAGGGAAAACCTGGTTTCCAGTCCAGGCACTGACATTTATCGTATGTGTGACATTGCACAAATCATCTTAACCATTCTGAGTCTCAGTTTCCTCATTTGTAAAAATGGAGATGTGGCACTCACATTGCATATGTTTAGAGGAAAGTACCTGGCAAACTTTAAAATACTGCAGAAATGTGAACTCTTACAGTCTGCAGGACTATCCGTATGGCCTCATTATCTGTATTTTGGAGTCAAAATTACTCATTAGATTCGAAAAAAAAAGTAATAGTTTTATTGTTTAATTTCTTTTTATACCATGGTTATTTCTCCTTAACCCTGCCCTCCCCAGTTGAAGTCTTCCTTGTAAAAACAAAACAAAACAAAACACATTTAAGCTAAGCAGACCCACCCATAAACTGCTTTTGACTGGGTATCCCATATTTCACATCTGTAGTCCCCACCTCTTAACTGAGAGGAAGACAGTAGCTTCCTTATGTGTTCTCCAAGCTAAGAATGCCCATTTCAATTCATCAGAGTCTGACTGCTTTTTGGTGTCTTCCTGTTATATTCTTCTAGCCATTCTTATTCATTGTTTTTCTGATTCTGCTTATTTCAGTTCACAACAGTTGGTACAAGTCTTCCTATGTTTTTCTGAATTCTTCCTTTTCTTGTCTTTCGATATCCAACTCAGATCCTGCTTCTGCTCACCTCCTGCTCCAAACTCCATCCTAAACTTTCTTATAGCACTTTGAGAATTTCCTTTGCTCTATATTTCCTTCTCTCACCATCAAAGCAATTTGTGTATTTCTTTCACCTCTCCCCACTCCTTTCACCCTCCCCCCCCCAAAGCTCCTTGAAAACAAGGCTTGTGTTAGATCTTTCTGGGTAACCTTCTGGGATAGTTTATGGGTAGGGCTTATCACTGGAGCTTAATGACAAAACATTTAGGGAATCACATAAAAATGGGGTGTTTTCCTTTCAGATAGCTAGTTGAGAGTAGTTCTCTCCTGACAGGTAAGTTCTGATGGGAGATGATGTGGGACAAGAAGCCCGGGGTCAGAATACTGAGCAGAGAAGGTGGCATCCATAAGCCACTCTGGCATAGCCTAAAGGCACTTGGTTGGTGCTGTAGGACATATTGGCAACAAGGGGTCAGGGCACCAAAAAGAGACTTGGGAGGATATTGAAGTATAGATTTCATCTGTCCACTCTCTCTCTCTTTCTCTCTTACTTTTTCATATGTGTGTGTATATATATGTATATATATGTATATAAACACACATGTATACACACATATGTATATACATATATATGTGTATGTATGTATATATAGATACATATGATATATAGAGTGTAGCACATATAGTATAGAATATGTATATATGTCTGTATACACACATACACATATGTATATGTATACACACACACATATATATAGTCTGTATATGTTCCAATATATAGATATAGATATAGATATAGATATAGATATAGATATAGATATATATTCCAAATAAAGTCTCAAGACAACCTGGAAATACTTGGAGGTTCAACTGTTTTTCAGTTATGTCTAACCCTTCAGGAACTCATTTTGGGTTTTCTTGGCAGAGGTACTACAGCAGTTTGCCGTTTCCTTCTCCAGCTCATTTGACAAACGAGGAAACTGAGGCAAACAGGGTTAAGTGAATTGCCCAAGGTCACACAGCTAGTCCGAAGACATATTTGATCAGGGAGATGCGTCCTCCCGGAGTCAGGGTCTGATGCTCTATGAGTCTATGCATTATGGCGCCACCTAGCTGCCTCCTGAGAGGTACGGTATACAGATTCAGGGAATCACTGGATTTTAGAGTCAGAAAATACTTCAGAGGCTACACAGGTCAACTTGTATTAGATAAAGAATTCCCACTAACACATCTGTAACAAATGGTAACCTAGCCTCTGCTTAAAGAGTTCACTGAGGAGATGATGATGATGATAATTAATAATTAACGTTAATTAACTAGCAGGTAAGTGGCTCAATGGATAGAACACCAGGCCTGAAATCAGGAAGATCAAAATTCAAATCTGGCTACAGAAACTAGCTGTGTGACCCTGGGCAAGTCACTTAACCCTGTTTGCCTCAGTTTCCTCATCTGTAAAATGAGCTGGAGAAGGAAATGGCAGACCACTCCAGTATCTCTGCCAGGAAAACACCAAATAGAGTCATGGAGAGTCAGAAAGGACTGAACAACAACCAGAAACATTTATGTGGTGCTTTAAGATTTGCAAAGTACTTTATGTATCTTTTGATCCTAAGGGCAACCCTAGGAGGTAGGTGCTATTATCATTCCCATTTCACAGAAGAGAAAACTAAAGCACAGAGAGGCTAAGGGTGTATGTAAATCAGGATTTGAACTCAGTTCTTCCTGATTCTGATTACCTTCCAAATGGACCATTCTACTTTCAGATAGTCTTAATTGTTAGGAAGCCTTTTCCTGAGATTAAGCCCACATTTGTTTCTTGGGACTCCCTCTACCTATGCCTGGTTTTTTTCCCTAGAGCCCAAAAGACGTAGTCAATTCTTCACATATTAGAAGACAGCAGTTGTGGTCCTCCTCAGTCTCATCAGGCTTGACCTCCCCAGGCCCTCTAACTAAATTTCAACGGCATGATGTCAAGGCTTTTCATCATCCTGGTTGTGCTCCTCTGGACATTTGCCAGTTTTTCAGTGTCTTCTCTAAACTGCTGCTCCCAGACCCTCACCTACCACTTCAGAGGGGTCTGACCAGGGCTGAATGCGTGGAAACTGCCACAGTCCTATTTCCCTAAGTGGCCTGCTCCAGGCTGCCCCAGAGAACGCGGAATAGAAGAACAGACCATGTACTTCTGTCCTTCTAGGGACATGGGTGGCTGCCTGGGTCTCAGAGTCAATGAGCAGGGAGGAAGGGTGGGGTCAACATAGCCTGTCCTTGTCTAGGATGCTGGTCTCTTTGAGGAGGAATGACTAGTTTCTGTAGCCAGAGTGGAAAGAGACAGTGAAGGCTCTGTATTTTTATTTATTATTATTATTTATTTTTAAACATATTTTCATTTCCATAAATATTTCCCAGTTACATGCAAAATTTTTTAAACACTCATTTTAAAAAATTTTGAGTTCCAAATTCTCTTCCTCCCTCCAGGTTCTCATCTACCCATTGATCAGGAAAGAGATATGACATTGATTATACATGTGAAGTCATGCAAAACACATTTCCATATTAGCCTTTTTGCAAAAGAAAACACACACAGACACACAAACCAAGAAAAATAAAGTAAGAAAAAGTTTGTCACATCTCTCTGGAGGTGGATGAAGACCCTCTTTTATGACAGCGTCTGCAACACTTGATTTTCAGGTTCTATATTTATTTAATGGAGTGTGTGTGTATGTATGTATGTATGCTCACATGCACAGCCAGTGGGAAAAACCTAGGATTTTGTTGCTTTAGTTAGGGAATTCCCAATGAGGAAACCCCCTCTGCCAATGCAGATTGGCACCTGTTCTTTGACTCATTGGCTCAGAGAGTTTCCCAGAGTCCGCTGAGAAGTTAAGTGACTTGCCCAGGGTCACACAGTTATCATGTATCAGGCACGACTTGAACCCAGGTTTTCCTGTCTCTGGGGATAGCTCTCTCCACTTCACCAAGCTGCCTTTTACATACTCATAAAAATGGCCTCTTGATCACTGGGGGAGAGGTCATTGATGATTACTATGAGGTCCATTTCACAGAGAAGTAAATAAGGCTTTCTCCCATTCCTACAGGGGTTTAGGGACAGGACCAGAAATCCCTATCTCTGTATCGAGTCCACCAGGCCCAATCTAAGGAGGCTCATGCTGGGCTTGGAGTCTGGGCCCATTCAGGGACATTGGCTACTCTGAGCCCTTGGCTGCCTAAGGTGGTGCAAGTTAATCCTTATGGGAGCAGGCCCAGCCCCAACAGTGCTGAGGCTGAACTTTGAGGCTTCACCCTTGCTTGACTCTCCCCCTTCTTATTCTGGAGGCTCTGGCCCTAGTTGAAGGACTGGCTGAGGACATAGGATCATAGTAAACACTTAGTAAGTGTTCATTGGTTGATGGACTGATAGGGTTATGGATCTGGAGGTAGAAGGAGCCTCAGAGGCCATCTGGTCTAACCTCTTAATTTTCCAGATGGAGAAACTGAGCCCAGAGAGGTTAGGTCTCTTGCTCTAGCATCACATAGATAGTAAACAGCAGAGGCAGGAATTTTTTTGAAGGCTCATAAAGTTGGAGCTGAAAGAGATTTCTAGTCTCACTCTTCATTTTATAAATAAGGAAACTGAGTCCAAGAGAAGTTGTGATTTGCCCAAGGTTTCCTAGCTAGTAAGTGGCATAGTCAGGATTTGAACCCAAGTTGTCTGACTCCAGAGGCATCATTCTCTTTTCTACTTTATCACACTGCATATGTAGAAAAAGCTTGTTTGTTTTTTTAAGTTTACATTCCAAATTCTGCCTTAAAGGACTAATCAACGTATTTTAGAAGCTGCCACATCTGTATTTTGCCCTGTGCAATCTATTTACTTTATACACTCGTAATCCGGAATCCGGTTATCAGTCTTGCCCTTGTATTCTATATTCTCCAACCAAGGCAGTGGGAAAGAGTGTTTCCATTTAATACCCGAAGAAACAGTGGAAGTCGGCGATTGATACCAACACAATGATGGGAAAAAGTGTCCAGAGGTGCTGCTCACATAATCTCGTTTTACAACATCTTGAAAATTCAATAGAAGGGACTGTACAACAATACCGGCATTACATACCTCTCATTATTGTTCCTAAGTGCTCCCGACACTCTAAAGGAATATCTTAACAATAGGAAAAGGCTATAAATACATCCTAACAATGTCACATAACTACATGGGTTTCTTTTTTCTTTTATTTTAAGAAAAGCACATATTGTTGGTTATAGGTCACATCATTGTGATTTTGGGACTACAGGACCTAGACCTTGAGAAGATGCGGAAACTTGAGACCTAAAAGATATCATCATCCTTCAGGACCTCATGGGAGTACTGATAACTCAATTATTGTTTGAACTTAGACAACCTCTCCAAACGTTTGGGAAAAGGTATAAGTTACTGTACCTTCAATTCAACTTGTGTTTGAAATTTGATCTTGAATATAATCTCCATGAAGGTAGGCACCGCTTCATGTTTTTCCATTCGTGTACTCTGTGGTCTAGACAAACTGGCCCTTTTTGCTGTTCTTTACACATAGCACTTTATGTCCCACTGACTGTCCCCTAGGATGGACATGCATCCCCTCTCATCGATTACCATCCCCAATTTGCTTCACAGTCATTAGCTGAAATCATAAATGCTTAATGAACACTTGTTGACTTGACTCAAATGCCACCTTCCATGGGCCTTTTCTATCTTCCCTAGCAATTACTGCCTCCTTTCCCCTTAAATAGCCTTTATTTTCTCTATGTTTTGAATAAATTTATGCTGTTTCCCCTGGTATAATTAATGTAGGATCCTCAAAGCAGGTATTATTTTATTTTCATTTTTGTATCTCTAGTGCTTACGTGTCTTGCACGTAGTAGGCTTGTTGAATGAATGAATCAAAGTGGAGGATTTAGAGCCAGAAGAACTTCTACAACCATATGATACAATTCCCTTCTACTTCAACACCCCTCCCCACTTTATGGATGAGGAAGCTGATGACCAATCATCCTGAATTACAACCATTCCAAGAAAAGACTAAGAGAGACAAAGTAATAGAAAAGACCAATTCTGCGTTTGCCCACAATGGGTATGGTGAAGACATTGTTATAGGTGGCTCTATACTGGCTATGTTCCCTGCTTTTAAAAGGTAGGTATTTGAAAAGGCAGCAAAAGTTCCCTTTAAAATACACACACACTGATGCTTTGAATGTAAATGGGTCTAAATATATAAATAAATGTACATACATACCCAATATGCATATGGATACACACATACATGTGTATATGTCTGTATATGTATATACATATGCATACACATGTGCACATAAGGCTTTTGGAATAATGAGAATTTCAAATAACCTATAAGTTAAAGAAGTCACTAGGTGTATCTGTCGCTTCTCTCCCTTTTTAAAAGTTTTATTGATGTCTTTATTTTGACCACAATAATTTCCCATTGGTTCCTCCTTTGAACCGTTCATTGTCACAAAGAAAAGTAATTAAAATAGATGGACAAAGAGACAGCATTTGACAGTGTATCAAATATTTTGTATCCATGATCCCCACAATGTCTTTGAGACCAAGAGTATTCATAGAAATTCACCTGATCTGAGGTGCTTTTCACTGTTTCTGTTTTATAGGAATATAGGTCCAATGTTGTTCTCCAAGATTTTCCTCTATTTTACCCTCCTTCCATTTAATTGATTATATTCGTCATGTCTGATACTATAATTTGTTCCATTCATATATCACAATTAATTCAGCCATTCCCTTTTTGTTTCTATAAAAAGTGCTACTATGGATGTTTTGGGGTACAAGAGCCTCTCTATTTTTAATCCTGTTATTTCTTTTTGAAAGCATCACACAGGGACTCAGAGCAAGTGAAAGATTCTCCCAGTCTGGAGAATGACTTTTATGAAAATCACTAGAGGTAAAAAATGCACTGGTTTTCCTATTTGTTATTCTACCATGAAAAAAGGAGAGTAATTCTAAGAACAACTGAATTCCTCTGAAATTATAACTCAAATATCCTGATGCCACCAAGGAGAACTGAAGCCTGACATGGTGGGACGAAAGCAATACAAAACAAATAATTTCATCCAAAGAAGAGTTGTTTACAAAGAACAAATAAGCAGTACAAATATGTAATTGACAGTGTCAGGTGGAAAAGTTAACCTGTGTCTCCATAGAACTGTTTGAATATGTTATTAACATCACACCGAAATGGAACAGAATTACCATTCTTAAAATAGTTTCCACTGCCATCAAAAAAGATTAATGTATCCATTTTGGGGGAAAAAAGTCCAAATTTCTGTCAAGTCTTGATTCCAAAATGTTACATGAAACCCCTAAAATCATTAAACGTCAGGAATCAAATGTGAATTGGATTACAGGGTCAACAATAGCAAATTTTATAATAAAGCAAATGTCACGTTTAGGAATACACCAAGTGAAATATTTAAGGAGATTTTCTTTTATTACATCCCGTTAATCTCTTTATTATTGAAGTGGTTAATGTGTATTTTCAAAAATGGATCCAGAAGGTGCTTCTTGAAACTGGACCATCAGCTCTGCTTATGGGAACGTGTTTCCTACCAAGCATCGGCAATACTATCCGGATTTCAGCTTACATTTTCCTGAAGTACTTCGGAGAGTGATTATTTTTAGTCCATATTCTTGGAGGCTGCTTTTATGTATTCACCCAGATGAAAAGTTAAGATTTGTTTACAGTTTCTATAAACAACATTTTATTGGAGAATCCAAGAAGTGTCAGCAGGGAAAGCTTTAAACTCTTTGAAACAGACTAACATGATCAGACATTGGGAATGGCCCAAATTGTAAAAATCTGCCTTCGCTGGTGGAGAGCTGAGATTCCTGGCCCTAGGGAGCTGCGGCATTGTGTGGGTTTGCTCTTCCATAAACCTGAGTTTATTTTAAGAAATCGACCCTATTAATGTGAGAACTCTGAAGGAGAACGAATTCCACTTAGGAGATTTTTCCACTAGACGCTATAAAGCTCCATCGCAGGACCATGAATTTTTGGCATCTGCTCTTGAGCTGTGCCAGATCATATTGTGGACAATTCAGCTTACGCTACAGTGTGCCAACAATCTGGATGAAAAGGGGGGAAATCAGTCAATTCTTGACAGTCCTGGATGTAGGACTAAGGTTAACAACGATGGCAACAATAGCTAACCTTTATGTGGCACCTACTATGCGCCAGACGCGAAGCGCTTCATGCTCGTTATCTCATTTAATCTTCACAACAACCCTGGTAGGTAGTTACTATTGTCATTCCCATTTCACAGCTAAGAAAACCGAGGTATGGAGAGGTTAGGGAACTTGCCCAGGGTTACACAGTGTCTAAGGTAAGTTTTGAACTCAGGTCTTCCTGATCCCAAGTCCTGTTCTCTATCCATTGTACCACCCGGTTAACCATAAGATAAAGGAAGAAAATTAAAGGAAACAAGAGAATTATAGAAGAGGCAGGGGAAAGTGTGGTGGGGTGGGAGGAAGGGAAAAAAGAGAAAGAAAAAATGCAGGTGACTGTGAGACAGAATGCGAGGCTTCTATGCCATTTCTCTCTATTGTCTATCCTAAACACATTTGAAAATTTGGTTTTATGATTAAATAAATTTTGGGCATATGGAAATGCTCAATTGTATTTTTCAGCTTTTATCTAGACATTTAGTGTTATATGGGCATAACCTTTTAACCTTTTGATATATGATATAGAATAATATAATACATGATATAATGTGATATGATATGATATAATATAATTAATATAATTTAATACAATATATGTTCTATAATACATATCTAATAAGTATTTACTAAGCACTTAGGATGTTCCAATTAATTTGATAGGTACTAAGAATCCAAAGGCTAAAAGAAAGCAATCCCTGGCTTTCTACTGAATGAGTTTATATTCTAGAATTTAGGTAACCATAATAACCGCCCTTGCTGTTGTACTTCAGAAAGTGCAGATCACATTACAAAATGATCTCATTCGAACCTCACCACAAACTTGTGAGGTTGGTTACTACAGGCATTGTCTGTCATTTCCCTTTATACGAAGGAGGAAACAGTCTGAGTTGCCCACGGTCAGTCACCCTATTGGGTCACTCTGCTGGGGTCTGACAGGAGACATAGCCTTTCTTTTTATTATAAGGAAATTAGGAGACTGTTGCCGTTCTCTGTGTCATGTGATGAGAACCCTTTCTAACAAAGTACTTGTGGCTGAAAAACAAGCAAATCAAATTTCAACCAATTTAAATACAATTCTTAGTTCTCTGTAAAAATCAAAAATGTTTTATTGCCAAGCAGAATCTTTATCATATTAAATGCTGAATGCTTCAGTGTTTTTCCCCTTTTATTTGTGTAGATTCTACAAAGGCAAGTTTATGTTATTTCATATTTATTCAAACTAAGAAGGTAAATCATCATGAATTTTTTTCTGATCTTTCCCTCCTCCCCCTTATTTCTCCTACCCTCCCCACCACCACCACCCTGACTTTCCTCACTGAACCATTGAACACAGTTACTGTTGGGATAAACCATGAGCATCAGAATATGGCTGGCATCGATTTTAGATCTTTAAGTAGGTAGGTGCTAATGCTCTGATGAGAACCGGAACAGAACAGGACAATGCAAAAGGGATTCCAGTTCTTCCTCTTACTGCCTCAATGACTTGGCGCAATTGCTTCACTTTTCCTCCTTTGTGAAATGGAAGGGCTGCCCTTGATGATGATGACAACTAACATTTATATCACATTTTGAGGTTTGCAAAATGCTTCTTATTATCTCCTTGATGTCGTGTATAGAGGGCTGGAATGGGTATCCAGAAGACCAAATCATTCTGTAGCACTTACTACGTATGTGACGCTGGGCAGATAATTTAATCTGTTAGGGCTTCTTTTAGCTTCCTCTTTTTATTATTATCATTGTCATCCTCATCATCCCCATCATCTCATCATCATCATCATCATCATCCCATAATGAAGGAGTTGGCCTTAATGGCCTCTGGGGTCCCTTCCAGGTCTCAGTCTATGACTCTTTGGTGCTTGTTATGTCCCCTCTGTCGAAATGTGGGTAAGCCAAGTAGTGTCTGTAAATGGCGGCATCTTAAAGGACTTGCAGTTGCTGGCTAGAGTCACCGAGCAGAACCAAAATAAGCATTGGTCACAGCAAAACAAGTAGTTTTTATAAGATGGGCAGCGCTGGCCAGTAGGGAGCTCTGTCCATCCAGTTTAGACCATAATTTCATGCTGATTTTCAACAGTTCATTCGTAGTCTCTCATTGATTTGGAGGCAAGAAAAACAAGACTTTTTTGAAGTCAGAAATCAGGAAAGTCTTCCAGTGCTCAGAGATAGCACATCCCAGGAGGGTCAAGTCCTAGTCTCTACACAAATGTCGGCTGTGAAGTCTGAGGGTTTCATTTGTTTATTTTTAAAAAGTAAATTTAGATCTTGGAAAAAAGAAAAGCAACAGGCAGGCAATTCTCTCTACAATGCAGGTACAGGGAAGGCAGCACGGGACAGAATATGCGGGGCTGGATTTGGGGTTGGAAAAGTGGGGTTCATAGCCTGATTCTGTCATTGACAGCTCAGTGATTTTGGCTAAGTTAACCCTTTGGAGCCGCAGGTTCTCCATAAAGAGGTCGGACCTGATGACCCCAAACAGGACTTTAAGCTTTAAATCTATGATATTACGGTCCGGGTGTAGATCCTGGTCTGGGTGACTTAGGTTGTCACTTAATTTCTCTGGGCCTCAGGTTCCTCATCTGTGACATAGGGAGTTGGGCTCAATGACCCCTTATCGGACTTCTAGCTCTAAATCTAAATCACAAGATTTTATGACCTTTGCAATAATAAAAAGATAACAAAGACATCATCATCATCGTCATCATCATCATGACCATTATTACTTTGTTGAGTCATTATAGTGTGACGCTGACTCTTGCTTCTGGAATCCCATGACAGAAGAATCCATATTCTGGCAGATTTCCCATGTTCGATAAGTAGGCTTTGAGTATGGTGCCAATAACAGACTGTGTTTGGTTTCCGGAGCCCAGCCTATTGAAGCCCAGGGAGGTTCACCACCAGTAGACAGACTGTTCACTTGGTGGTGAATATTTTGGCCTTGGTAACCAATGGAGCAAAGGAAAAAAAATGTGCATGTGTGTGTGTGTGTGTGTGTGTGTGTATACACACACATATATCAATTAGCTTTAGAGTAATAGATTAGGAGACTGTTGCTGTTCTCTGGGTCATGTGATGGGAAGTATAGAGTATACACATAAATACATATACATACATATATATACATATGTGTACACATGTATGCATGTATCTTTATCATCACCATTTTGCAGATGAGGACACTGAGGTCCAGAGAATTGTTGAGGTCACCCAGGCAGTGTCAACATATTTCAGTCCTTAGTTCTCTGACTTGGAATCCAGTGCCTTTCTATATGACTTGAGGAAATAATTCAATCTAAGTCTCTTAGCTTCAGTTTCATCATTTGTAATATTGGGATCACACAGCCAACAGATGTCAGAGATGGTTCCTGACCCAAGGTCTCCCTGATTCCGAGGCCACTGCACAACATGACTTCTCTCTAGATTTGGAAATTATTGGTAAAGGTGAAATGAAATCCTGTTTCCATGGACAAAGTTTTGCATTCCTCTTTGGATTCCCTTTCACTGATGATCTGTATGAATGTCTTTTTGGCAGCATGGTATACCAGATAGGGTATTGACCTTGGTGTCACAAAGACCTGGGTTCAAATCTCACCTCAGTGACTGACTTGCTGTATAAACTTAGGAGTCACTTAAACTTCTGTACCTCAGTTTCCTTATCTGTAAAAGTAAGGAGGTTGGACTAGTTGACTTTTAAGGTCCATTCTATTCTTAGTTCTATGATCCTATGCTAAGTCACATTCATTCTATACAGGAATTAATAATAACAATGATGGTGATGATGATGTATCTTCAGTGCCTAAAAGTGCAATAAGATTTCTAGAACACCCAGTATGGCCCATTAACTTTTTCAAAGGGCTTTATAATTATTATCTTATTTTTTCTTCCTGATAATCCTGGAAGGTAGATGCTACTATTATCTTCATTTTACAGATGGCAGACAGAGGTTAAGTGACTTGTACAGAGTCATACAAGTAAGTGCCTGGGGCTGGATTTGATTCTCAGTTCTTCCTGACTCCAATTCCAAGGCTCTATTTACTACCTACTGATTCACTGAACTGCCTTCTTCCTCTCTCTCCTGTGGCTCACCTGTTCTTGGATTCATACTCTTAGCTCTCTGTTGGAAGTAGACAGACCTCCCTAGTGAAGGGGACAGAAAACTGGATTACAGTCTAGAGGAGAGTGCTGAAGGAGAAAGTGCCACCTGGGATCAAATCCTTATTTAGGAGGCTGCCCTTTTATGAATAGCCCTGCCCACGTTCCAAGGACCACTTTGGGTTATGTCTGACTTGAACTAAGTTTGATAAAGACAATAATGAACCTGGTAGAAGGCACTCCCATCACCTAGACTTTCAGAGTTTTGCTCAGATGATTTTGAGATGAAGGCAGATTAACTAGATATAGCTCCCAGTGGTCTGTCGATTCTGCTCAACTAAAGCCAATGGTAACTTCAGGATTGTGTTGACATCAGGCCTTTTTCAAAGTGCATTGATCCTCTGACCTTAGGCAGAGTCCTTTTCAGAGAATGATACAATCATGGAATCTTATAGTTGGAAGATGGCTCAGACACCATGCCAACCAATGGGCAACAGAGAAAGAGTAATCATGGCTGGCATTTCTATAAGTGCTTGGCAAATATGATCTCATTCCTTAAAGTCTTTATAACAACTCTGGGAGATAAGTGTTATTACTATTTCTGTTTTACAAATGAGGAAATGAAGGCTGATAGAAGTTAAACAATGTAACCAGAGTTACGCAGTTAGTGAGTGTCTGAGGCCAAATTTGAATTCTAGTCTCCCTGCCTTAAGGCGCAGCACTCCATCTACCCCATCACCTACCTCTGCTACATCCCTGCCCTGGCTTTGATGCTCTGGAAATGGGGAACTCATCACCTGTTGAGGCAATATTTTTCACTTTTGGAAACCTCTAATGTTGGTAAATATTTCTTTATATTCTGTTAAAATTTCTCTCTCTGTAGGTTCCACCTTTTTTTGTTTCTAATCCTTTCTTTTGGGCTCAAGTAAAACAAATCAACAAATCAAATGCTTCCCTCTTCTACGTGGTGACCCTTCTCTTATGACTATCCCTTATCAGTAAATGGGAAGGTCTTAGTATGAGATATTCTTTCTCTGTCTCTGTCTCTCTCTGTCTCTGTCTCTCTCTCTCTCTGTCTTTCTTGTCTCTCTCTCCCCTTCTCTGTCTCTGCCTCTCCTTCTCTCTCTCCCTCCTCTCTCTCTCCTTTCTCTTTTCTCTCTCTATCTCTAACTTCTCTCTCTCCTTCTCCCCCCACTCCTTTCTCTTTTCTCTCTCTCTCTCTAACTTCTCTCTCCCTCTCTCTAAAAATACAAACGCATATATATATATATGTATATATACACACACACAAACATGTACATGTACATATATGTACATATTGCAGCATGGTTTCAAAAATCAACATGTATTAGTAAAAAAATGTTTGTAAAAGGTCGAAGTATATAACCTTGATTAACTACTCTGGGCTTAAGTTTCCTTCACTTCTCATGACTGAGGCAACTCTCCAAGACTTTAAGTCACAGATGAGTGGCTGATCCAGATTGGTGAAGAGAGCATGCAGGAGTTCCCTATGTTGATGAAATCACAAGTCAAAAGAGATAAAGGATGCAAAAAATGAGGAAAAGAAAAGGTCAGATATTATCATGTTTCCCTCATGCCCCAACGAACTCCCACCGCCAGTCACTGAAACTTAAGGATAGTAGATTTCGAGGTGAAAGGGCCCTGAGAGCTCATCTCGTCCAACCCCCTCACACTTTCCAGAAGAGGACACTGGGACCTTTAGAGAAGGCAAGTGACAAGTGATTTGTCTGAGGTCATTTAGGTAGGAAGTGGCAGAGACAGGGTTCCATCCCAGATCCCCAACTTCAAACCATCAGTCTTTCCCAAATAGAGACTTTATATACATGCATATATACAAGTGGATGTATATTGTATTTACTTTTCTCTGTGTTTTTTTCCTGAGTCTAGAATGTAAGTTGCTCGTGGGTAGGGATGATTCATTTTTTATTCTTGTCCCCAAGATGTAGCATGGTGACTGTAGTCAGTCAGTAAACATGTATTAAGTGCCTAGTATGTGATAGTTACTGTGTTATGCACCGGAGTTACAATAAAATAGATAAAAGATAGCCTCTTCTTTTAAGGAGCTCATAACATAGAGGGGGAGAGAACAAGCAAACAATTATGTATGAATAAGTTGCATATAGGGTGAATAGGAAATAGTTAACAGAAGGAAGGGAAGGAATAATTAAGAGAGGTTGGGAAAGATGTCCTGTAGAAGATGGGATTTTAGTTGGGACTTAAAGGAAGCCAGGGAAGCCAGGAGGTAGAGATGAGGAGGGAGAGCATTCCAGGCATGGGGGACAGCCAGAGAAAATGCCTAGAGCCAAGGTTTGGAGTGTATTGTTCGTGGAACAGCCAGGGGGTCAATGTCATTGGATCGAAGAGTATACAGTAGAGACTAAAGTATAAGAAGACTGAAAAGGTAGGAGGGGGTGGGTTATGAAAGGCATTGCATGACAGACAGGGTTTTGTATTTGATGCTGGAAGTGATAGGGAGCCATGGGAGTTTATTGAGTAGGAGGGTGACATGTTTAGGAAAAACACTTCACTATCTTAATGGAGGAAAGATTGGAGTGGGGAGAGATTTGGGCAGGCACATCCACCAGCAGACTATTGCAAAGTCCAAATGTCTGTCCTAGAGTGGGGTCCATGTCAAAGGAGAGAAGGCAGCCTATTGAAGAGATAAAACCAGTGAAAGATGCTGCAGAGGTGAAATTGATTAGTCTTGGCATTGACTTGGCCTTTGCCGGGGTGAGAGATAGTGGGGAATCCAGGGTAATTCCTAGTCTGGAAACCTGAAGAAGTATGTTTCCATGGGCAAGCAATAAGAAAGGTGGGGGTGATGTTAAAGGGGGTGATAAAGGCTTGTGGAATGGAATCTCCACTCTTTTTCTGGATTGCCTTGCTGTCTTCAATGAGAATCATGAGTAGCCTTCAAGGTTCCTGACCCTCAGCTAAATGTAAACTAGGAAACAAGTCAGTGTCTCTGTTTTGGTGCCAATAGGCAACTTGAATCATCTGATGTAGTTGAGACTGAATTGACCATGCTTATATTCCAACGACCTCCAATAGGCAGATAATTTCCAGACACACCTGGCTTGCCTTGAATTGTAGAATGTCTTGATCTTGAGACAATTATCTAAACTTAATACATTTTATCCATGTTTTGGTTCATGTATTCTAATCTTTGTTTGTAAAGCACAGAGTTAAAAGGGGAAACCTTTATTTTAGGTTAGTGAGATACAATTTTGAAGTCAAAGTTACACAATTTCAGAACAAGTATAGAATTAATATGTATTGACCATTACACAGGTCCAATTTCCCAAAGCCCACAAAAGAGTCCGATAACTTTCATTGCCATTTGACCTTGTAATTTACATGATTCTTAAAAAATTCAGGAGCCCAGTATTGAAACAAGTAAATATGGACTTTTGGTTTCATAGGCAGCCTAGTATTTTTGAAGAGAACCTTTAATATTTTTAACAGTATCTAACAAGTTTAAGTAGAGATCTTCATTGGAAATGGGGATGCGATAGTTGTATTCTATTCAATCTGTGGTGAGTGCAGCCCCAAATCTCCATACTCTGGAGGTATACATGCATACAAATGCTAAAGCTTCAGATTTCTTTGCATGATCAGACCGATTGTTAAGTCACTGCCATGTATGTCATTGGTGCAAATGTTACCCACTTAGAAGCAATGTAATTCTGATGCTGGTATAGGTCCAGATCTAAGTATGGCCACCAAGTTTTGTTTCCACTTCTACCATTTGCTTCCTACATGATCATGTGCACTGTACTAAGTGAGCCTCAGTTCCTTCACTCTGAGCCAGGGATGATGAGCCCTACCATGGGAGAAAGAGGAGAATTCAGGAAGAGGCTTGAGGAAAGTTCTTTCAGCATCTTGGGGTCAGCATCATGTTACAAAGCTCCCTTGAATCAAACAAAGATTTAAAAGCACCAAAGGCGTTACACAGGGTCAGACCAGCATCTTACCTGGCTCAGTATTTCATCGGTGACAGTGGTCCCAATGGATCATATCCCTGAGATCTGGAAGGAACTTTAAAAATCATCTGTTGCAGCCACTTCCTTTTTTTTTAAGTGAGGAAAGTACTTGAAAAAAGCCAAAAGATCAAGAAGGTAAAGAGAGGCTGAAGAAATCTAGAGACACATGGAAGGTCACAAAGCAGGTTAGTCAAGTCTGGAGTGGAAGCCAGATGCATTTAGTCCTATCCTAATTTTGTTTGTGGAGAGCATGGCTGCTCTCCATTGCTTCCCAAGGGTTATAGATGTGTCATAGCATCCCTAATTCCTCTTAATAATCATTCCTCCATGAATCTAATTCTTTCTGAAGTTTTTAATGTTTTCTACCTCTCCCACTTATTGGGATAATCTCTTGTTGGTTCCCCTAGTAACCTTGGGAGAAGGATGATTTGGTGGGAGCCTCAACTTGACAGACATCTGTAAACATTTTGAGTGAGGCTTGTTATCTTTTTTTTATCAGCAAGATCCCCATCTTTGAGCACAAGAGGGCACTGGTGAGATACCCTAAGAGATGGGAAATGGTTCCATCCTCCTTTTCTGCAGGACCTTGAATCGACTCATGTCAATCGCAGGAGACTTCTGACTACACCAGGGACATGAAATATAGGTATGAGTTCTAACTCAATACCCTCCCTTTTTAGTAGCGCCCTGAGTGGAGAGAGTGTGGGATGGAACGATGGTTTTGGAGTTGTAAGACTTAGGTTGGAGTTTCTGTCCCTATATAACTGTGACCAAGTGTTTTCACTTCCTCAGGAATTACTTTGTTTTAGTACAGTGACTACCACATAGTGGGTCCTTAATGAATGACTGCTTAGTTGAATGCAAGTTGGAGAAGGTGATAATCTCCAAGTTTCCTTCTGAGTTGTAGAAGATAACTTTCAGAAAACATGCTGACCATAGAGGGTGAATATCCCGTTTTCTTGGAATCACCTTCCTTTTTCCCTTTACTTATCAAAATCTGCCTCAGATCAACAAGACTCATTTTGACTCTCATTCTAGTTAGATAGCCTTCCATGATGACCAGCTCTCATAAGTCTTCCAATAGGGCTTCCAATGGGAGATTGCGAGGGGTCCTTTTTCTGGCCACTGAACCAGGAGAGCTGATGAGCAGGGGTTGGCAAAAGGAGATGACAAAGAAGTTCTCTAAATGGGGAGTGATTCTGAGTTTTTCTGTTTCTTGCTTTTCTTGTCTTTCTCATTTATATTTTTCTACTTTTTAACCAATACCAAGTAGTTTCGATAATTATTGTTTTATAACATAATTTGAGGTCTGGAAATGCTATTTCTTCTTCATTTCTACTTTTTGGGGTTATTTTATTTGATATTCTAGAACCTAGTTGTGCTTCCAAATGAATTTTATTATTATTATTTTTCTTGCACTATAAAGTACTCCTGGATAGTTGGAGTTGTATAGCACTAAATCAGTAAATTAATTTGGTAACATTATAATTTTTGTTATAATGATTCAGTCCAACCATGAACAGTGAACATCTCCCTTATTATTGAAGCTAATATTTATTTCCTTAAGAAACATTTTGTGATTTTGACTATACAGGTTTTGGTTGCTTTTGGTAGATTGACTTCCAGATATTTTATGCATTTTGTAGTTATTTCCAAAAGGCACTTCTCATTCTAGTATTATCTCTAGGATTTTGTTACTGCTTTACATAACTGGTTTTCCCTTAGGGCCATTCTTATATATGAGCTCTATCTACCACAAATGTAAGAAAAGTGAAATAACAGCAAGAATTTGTTGTTGTTCAGTAGTTTTTCAGTTATGTGCAACTCTTTATGACCCTATTCAGGGTTTTCTTGGCAAAGATACTGGAGTGGTTTGGCCATTTCCTTCTTGAGTTTATTTTATAGATGAAGAAACTGAGGCAAACATAGTTAAGTGACTTGGTCAGGCTAGTAAGTGTCTGAAGCCAGGTTTAAACTCAAGAAATGAGTCCACTATGCCACCTAACTGTCCTCAACAGCAATAATAATATTAATTATTGACATTTATATAATACCTTAAATTATTCAAAGTTCTTTACACGTTATGCCAAAGGAACCCTATTATCCATTGTTCCATCCTTTGACTACCTGCCTACTTGTGCTCTGAATTTCTACCTTGTGTTTTGTTCTCATTTGAATCTTTAAAGGATATAAATGATTTTCTTTGGCTTTGTCATTTTATAAAGCTCAGAAGGAAAAAAAACGAAAAGAAAATATTCCCAGAATTTTGTCAGCTTCGAAAATCCATGCCATCTTAGGAACCATGGGTCTTCAGTGCTTCTTAACACAGTGCCTGGCACAAAGTAAGCACTTAATAAGTGTTTGTTGACTGAGTGACTATGGAAGAGATGGGACAGCCAGTTCTTACCCTAGTAAACTCCATGAGAGCTCCATGGTGAGCAGGAAGCCGGGAAATGTAAGTATCTTTATCTGGTGAAATAAACTCGGAAAATAATAAAAGTAACAACAACCATAATAAGCTAACACAGTAATGATAGTAACACATAACAACAAGCTAATGTAATAATAATAATATTAAATAGCTGACATTTCTACAGCGCTGATTATGTGCCAGGCACTGTCCCAGGGCTTTGCTGTAAATTGGAAGCCATTTTTGCCACTTGGGTTGTCAGGGTGAATTTCAATGTCCTAATTAGTACGTTTCGAGGTGCTACGGCTTCAATAGAGAGGCTTATTGTTTATTTGCTTCTGATGCTGCATTTTAACATATTTTATGGCGACTTTTTTCCCTGGAAAACATAAAATGCATTTCCCAATGAATGATTCCAACTGCCTTTCCAGGGAGATAGGGCCTTTAGCCTCCTTTCATAAAGGAAAAAAAAATGGCATACCATGAAATTTTGAGGAGTGGTCCACATTTGTACAGGATGCTGGTGGCAACTCAGAGGAAAGAATTGGGTGTTCTATCCATGGTGCTTGCCCCCGCCATCACAATCTTGACTTCTGTAAGTGACCATTTAAGAATTACACATTTTTGTACATGTGGCTGCCTTGTCCATCAGCTCTTTGAAAGTGCCTCAGGGGTCTCTTGTTCTGTGGGTCCAGATGGGCTCATTGATGAAGGGGAAAATGGACACCAAGTTCTTGACAAAATGCCACAGTGGAAAATATGTATTTTGAGCCCTGGGGAGGGTCCTTAACACCTATGAGTAGCCCAATGGCTCTCATAATTCAAACCTTGCAGAGCATAAAGAACCACCAATACTTTGGCATGGAATCCTCTGTGTTACAAGCTTTGTGACCTTGGGCAAAGCACTCAACCTATCTGTGCCTCAATTTCTTCATCTGGAAATGGGGGATAATAATAGTATTTACCTCACAGGATTGTTATGAGGACTAAATGAATATGTAAAGTGCTTTGTAAATCTTAAAGTGCTGTATGAATGCTAGCTATCATTATTATTACACACACATACATACATTTTTAAAAACATAAAACTCTCCATTATTTAAGGAAACAATGTGGCATATTGGAAACAGTGCTGGGTTTGGAATTGGCACCTGGGTTGAAGTCCTTTCTCTGTCCCTTACTTCAGTGCCTGTGTGACTCTGGGCAAATCGCCCAATCCCTCCTCTGTTAAGTGAGGGTTCCACCTAGCTCTAAATCTGCGATCCTAGGATCAGAATCATAGAGATCATCCAGAGGCTTTCTTGTTAGATGTTGTTATATGTTCCACTCTCATAATTCAGCTATTCAGGGGCGGAGCCAAGATGGCGGCTGGTAAGCAGGGACTAGCCTGAGCTCCGTACCAAGTCCCTCCAAAAACCTATAAAAAATGGCTCTGAACCAATTCTAGAATAGCAGAATCCACAAAACAGCAGAGGGAAGCAGGGCTCCAGCCCAGGACAGCCTGGATGGTCTCTGGGTGAGGTCTATCCCACACGGAGCTGGGAGATGGGAGCTGGGAACGGAGTGGAGCAGAGCCCAGCCTGAGCGGGGTGCAACAACCAAACTTGGAGTTGGGCGGAGGGGCCCCTAGCGCCCTGAATCAGTGAGCTGTGGCAGTTACCGGACTCCTCAACCCACAAACACCAAAGACTGCGGAGAAGGCTAGTGGGAAAAGCTGCAGGAGTGGAAGGAGTTCGTGGTTTGGCTTCCAGCCCCAGGGGCAGCGGAGGTGGGGCAGCTACAGCTGCTGCTGCTTCTGGCCCCAGGCCCACCTGGTGGGAGAAATTAAGTGGCAGATCAGAGCAGGAGTGCACAGCCTGCTGAAGATCTAAGCCCAGCCCGGGCTGGGGGTTCTTGGGGAAGGAGTAGTGCTGGTGTGACAGAGCTGGCACCTCCCCCCCAAACGTGGAACATAGAACTCGTTAGTCTACAAGCAGTCATACCCCACTGAAAAACTCAAGGGTCAAGTTAGTTGGTTGGGAATATGGCCAGGCAGCGAAAACGCACCAAGATTCAGTCTCAGACTTTGGATTCTTTCTTTGGTGACAAAGAAGACCAAAACATATAGCCTAAAGAAGACAACAAAGTCATAGAGCCTACAACAAAAGCCTCCAAGAAAAACATGAACTGGTCCCAGGCCATGCAAGAGCTCAAAAAGGATTTGGAAAAGCAAGTTAGAGAAGTAGAGGAAAAATTGGGAAGAGAAATGAGAAGGATGCGAGAAAACCATGAAAAACAAGTCAATGACTTGCTAAAGGAGACCCAAAAAATACTGAAAAATACACTGAAGAAAACAACACCTTAAAAAATAGATTAACTCAAATGGCAAAAGATCTCCAAAAAGCCAATGAGGAGAAGAATGCCTTGAAAGGCAGAATTAGCCAAATGGAAAAGGAGGTCCAAAAGACCACTGAAGAAAATACCACTTTAAAAATTAGATTGGAGCAAGTGGAAGCTAGTGACTTTATGAGAAATCAGGATATTACAAAACAGAACCAAAGGAATGAAAAAATGGAAGACAATGTGAAATATCTCATTGGAAAAACCACTGACCTGGAAAATAGATCCAGGAGAGATAATTTTAAAATTATTGGACTACCTGAAAGCCATGATCAAAAAAAGAGCCTAGATATCATCTTTCAAGAAATTATCAAGGAGAACTGCCCTGATATTCTAGAGCCACAGGGTAAAATAGAAATTGAAAGAATCCATCGATCGCCTCCTCAAATAGATCCCAAAAAGAAATCTCCTAGGAATATTGTCGCCAAATTCCAGAGCTCCCAGATCAAGGAGAAAATACTGCAAGCAGCCAGAAAGAAACAATTTGAGTATTGTGGAAACCCAATCAGAATAACCGAAGATCTGGCAGCTTCTACATTAAGAGATCAAAGGGCTTGGAATGCGATATTCCGGAGGTCAATGGAGCTAGGATTAAAACCTAGAATCACCTACCCAGCAAAACTGAGTATCATGCTCCAAGGCAAAATATGGATTTTCAATAAAACAGAGGACTTTCAAACTTTCTCAGTGAAAAGACCAGAACTGAATAGAAAATTTGACTTTCAAACACAAGAATCAAGAGAAGCATGAAAAAGTAATCAAGAAACAGAAATTGCAAGGGACTTACTAAAGTTGAACTGTTTTGATTACATTCCTACATGGAAAGATGACATGTATGATTCATGAGACCTCAGTATTAGGGTAGCTGAAGGGAATTTGCATATATATATGTTTATGTATATATATAAGTGAATGTGTATGTATGTATATATCTATGTGTATATGTATGTATGTGTATGTATGTATATATATGTGTGTGTATATGTATGTATATAGATATAGATATAGATATATATGTAAAAGAGAGAGAGCAGACACAGGGTGAGTTGAAGATGAAGGGAAGATATCTAAAAGAAATAAAATGAAATTAAGGGATGAGAGAGCAACATACTGAGAGAGAGAGATAGGGAGAGATAGAATGGGGTGGATTATCTCACATAAAGGTGGCAAGAGGAAGCAGTTCTGTGGGAGGAGGGGAGAGGGCAGGTGAGGGGGGAATGAGTGAACCTTGCTCTCATCAGATTTGGCCTGAGGGGGGAATACCATACATACTCAGTTGGGTATCTTACCCCACAGGAAAGAAGAGGGAGGAAGATAAAAAAAAGGGGGGATGATGGAGGGGAGGGCAGATGGGGGTGGAGGTAATCAAAACAAACACTTTGGAAAGGGGACAGGGTGAAGGGAGAAAATTCAATAAAGCGGGATGGGTTGGGAAGGAGCAAAATGTAGTTAGTCTTTCACAACATGAGTATTGTGGAAGGGTTATACATAATGATACACATGTGGCCTAGGTTGAATTGCTTGACTTCTTAGGAAGGGTGGGTGGGAAGGGAAGAGGGGAGAGAATTTGGAACTCAAAGTTTTAAAAACTGATGTTCAAAAACAAAAAAAAAGCTTTTGCATGCAACTAAAAAATAAGATACACAGGCAATGGGGCGTAGAAATTTATCTTGCCCTACAAGAAAGGAAGGGAAACGGGGATGAGAGGAGAGGGGGGTGATAGAGGAGAGGGCTGACTGCGGAACAGGGCAACCAGAATATATGCCATCTTGGAGTGGGGGGGAGGGTAGAAGTGGGGAGAAAATTTGTAATTCAAACTGTTGTGAAAATCGATGCTGAAAACTAAATATGTTAAATAAATAAATTTAAATTAAAAAAATTCAGCTATTCAGAGATTTCTGAAGTTTTTGCTGTAGATGCTACCTTCACCGATGCAGATTAGAACCCCTTTATGAATTAGCTCATGGTTATGGAGAGCTACTACCTTATCCTTCACCCCACAAATACTCACCACTCTATAGCAGTCTGTTTGATAATGCCATAGACCTCTCTAGACTCAGCTGGATTGGTCCTTGAAAGATACACCTGCAGTCCCTTCTCATCTCTGTACTTAAAGTCTTTCTAGCTCAGTAGTAGCTTGAGGAACTTGTCCTCCCCTAACATCACCTTCAAAAACCCAGGGTCACCTCCACACCTTGAAGAGACACCAGAGAAAACTTTCAATGGATGGTTACTCTTCCAAAATAAAGTTGTAAACCAGATACATCATTAATTGGCAAAACAGATTTTTGGAACGATGTAAATTGGCCCTGTGATTGAGCTGACCCATGTGCTACCATCTTAGTAGATAACATCAGGCTGAAGCTTTGAGTGGAAGTGGTAAAGTCCCTGAATATTAATGGAGATCCAGTTCTGCAGTGAAGATCAAGAAAGGGGAGTCCAGCTGACGTGGTAGTGGTGGGGTGAAAAAAGGGAGGACCTCAGCATGAGAGGTTGAGGGGTCCTGGGAATTGAGGCCCTCTAGAAAGGGGAAGTTATGGAGGTCATTAGATTGGCAATGGTTATTACATCTCTGGGCCCCTGTTTCCTCATGTAAAAAAAAAAGGATTGGACTAGATAGCCTTTGAAATTTCTTCTAACTCTCTGTGTTCTTATGACTCATGGATGGTCTCAGTTTCTTCATATGTAAAACCAGGGTCTGGGCTATGTAGATTCTAGGGGGAGCTAGGCGACACATTGGATAGAGTATTGGACTTGGAGTCAGGAAGACCTGAGATCAAATCCTGCTACTGGTACTTATTAGCTATGTGACTTGGGGTAAGAAATTTCACTTTTTGGCCACAGCTGTCTCATCATAAAATGGATATAAGAATAGTACCTACCTCACAGGATTGTTATGAGGGTCAAAGGAGATAACATAATGTACTATGCAAACCTTAAAAAGCTAACTAATATTACTGTTATTAATTTATTACAATAATTATTCCTCATAACATTAGTAATTAATTATAATATAACATGATATAATAATATAATGCAATATAAAGTAATTAGTAATAGAATTAGTGGTGCTAGCTATCAATTACTGGTAGATGCTACCCATGATTACTATTATCAATTATTCTAAGGTCTCTTTTGCTTTAAATCTATGTTCCTCTGATCTCAGTTACTGCAGCATGAGACATTTGTGTCAGAGGTAGATTAAACAGCCAAGATTCCAAAGGCTGAAGTTTTGGAAATATATCCTGGCTTAAAAAGTGAGGCTGTTGAATCTCTTTTTCTGAAGTTTTGTAAATAAATAGACACCCATCTCTATGGCAGGTACCAACCTTTCAGATAATCTTGTATATTTCGCATGGTTGGGATTTTATCTTGATCCCCTTCATTATGCTTTTAATTAGGGCTGGGTAATAGTTTGTCATTTAATTCACTGAGGTTATGCCATTTTTCTATTTAAAAATTTTTAAAGGAAAAAATTGTAAATTCTACCATTGGGTTGTTGTGTTTTTTTTTTTAACCAAGCAGATTTGCCTTTCTATTTTCTACAGTAGCACGATACATTTGAGGGTGAATATGAGTCATCTTCCCAGATTTAATTTCCTACTGCTCCCTTGTGGCCACTCAAATGTACTGTCCAGATGCTTTTCCCCCCTTTCCAGGTACTATAAGAGTAGGAAAAAAGCAAGAACCTTCAAACCTAGTCCTCCAGTTCTGCCTGATGTAGCAATAATTCAGTCCTTCATGTCTGAACACCAACCACCAAAATATGGCATGGCAGAATGCCTTTTATTTTACTGTTTGTTTTACTGTTTATTCCTTTATTTCACTGTTTGTTTCTTGGGGCAAAAAGAAGAAGAAAAAAAAAGAAAAATGAAAGAAAACTTTCTAGTACACGAAACTTGTTGATTTCTTCTAATTAAAAAAAAATCCAATAGGTATTCGTTTTGTGCAGTCAGCATCAGGCCAGAGTTGAAATGATTCTGGCTAACCCGGAGGTAGAATAATGTAATTCCCAGCTTGTTTTCTCACTCAAGTCTTGGGAATGTGAGTGGCGTCTGCCTAAGTCTAGTCTCTATAATTTAAAACAGTTCCAGTTTTTGAAAAGGCCCTATCTGTATAACATGAGCAAAGTCAGATGTGACTGAAAAATCCAGCTGTGCAACTTCTCTGTGACCATTCTACCCTGCTCTGTGGGGAGGGGCTGGAAATAAGGGGCTCCCCAACTTTAGACCTATCTTAGGGAGCTAGGGTGAATTGGAATACCAGATTCAACCACGTGCTGTCAATCATGGGACAAGCATACATTTAGGACTGCTATGTACAGGGCAATATTCTCAGTCCTGGGGATACAAAAAAGGGCAAAAATTAGGGTCCTTGCCTTCAAGTAGCTTACATTATAATGGGGGAGGAATACTTATAAATTCTAATTAAACTCCAATCCATTCGACCTGAATTGCTACGGCTATATCTATACAAAAATGGTTGGTTGGGAAAAAGATTTGAGCATAGACTGGTCACAGATGGTTGATGTCACAGTGGAATGAGGGCAGCCTTAGGCCAATTATTTGGCAAAATGAAAATCAAGTTGCTATTCATGTTGTGAAGTCAGCAAAAGGCCTTAGAAGAAAAGACTCTGGCTGTTCCTAAGGAACTTTAATGAAATTCCCAGCTTGTTTGTACTGATGAGAGCAATCCTGGGGAGATCCAAGTGGACTAGTCTCAGGTCAGACTCTGGGGGAGGGAGCAGCTTGATGAAATGGGAAGGGTGCTAGAGTGGGAACCTGGAACCTTGAGATGAAATCCTGCTCTGCATACTATGCAAACCTTAAAAAGCTAACTAATATTACTGTTATTAATTTGTTACACTTGTATGAGGTTGGATAAGTCACTTTATCTCTGAGTCTGAGGTTACATACATGTAAAATTAAAGAAATGGGCAACAATCTCTGGGGCAGTTTTAACACTGTCCAAAGACTTCTGTCCTCTTGAAGGTGTATATAAAGATGACACCCAGTGGTCCTGGGATCAATCCTGCCTTCCTATAAACCCAAACTATTGAGTGATTCCTGTAGCATTTCTATGCCTCCTCAGAGTCAGGAATACATGGGTTCAGGTTCTGTCTCTGCCAAATTCTGGTGTAATCTTGGACAAGTGGATTAATCTGTCAGTGTTCCTAGAAAAATGATTTAATTATACGAATTGCAGATGAATTATAATCTGCACCAGTGGAAGGAATTTCCATAGAGGGAGTTCCTGAAATGGATAAAATGTTAGGTCTAAATCAAAGCCCCCTCCCCCCACCCCAAAAAAAGCTTAGTGATAAGGTTCTTTAGAAATATTTTCCTCAGGGTAGCAGGGATCACCTGAAGTATAAATGATCAAAGAAACTTTAGAAAGAAAGGTAGGAGCTATTAAATGTCAAGAATTCACTTGATCTAGAGGCAGCCTGGTGGCCCAGTGCATAGAGTACTGGGCCTAGAATCAGGAAGACCTGAATCCAGATCCAGCCTCAGATAACTTCTAGCTGTGTGATCTGGACAAGTCAATGGCAAGCTCAGTAGGGAGACGAAATCTGTGTCCTATCTTCCAGGCCACCTGAATGGAGAGCAGTCATAGCTCTTCAGAGGCGAAGGGGCCCGAGAGACCATCTTTGACAAAGCTTTCATCTTACATATGAGAAAACTCAAACTTAATGAAAGATGAAGTAACTTGATAAAGGTTAATAGGCAGCAGGTATCAAAGCTGGAATTCAAACCCAATTCTCCTGACTCCAAATCCAAGGGAGAGAGGAGATAGTAGATCTAGGCATCAGGAAAGAGAAAGATGGAGTGGTAGTGGTGCCTATGAGTTGGCAGTTTATAGAGAGAAGCTGAAAAGTTCCACAAAGTTCCAAGTGGCACCAAATCTTGTCTGAGAATTTGTGAGTTATTTCTGTGTATACACCAAGACTTCTGGTGCTTTTAGAAACCAAGTTGGGCACTGGTGGCTTTGAAACACTACCTTTTCTTTTCAAAGGCACGTAGAACACTAGTGCAAATGCATCTGGCTTTTTTCTAAATGAAAATTCACAAACGAGCCTACAGGCAGTCAAGAAAGATGGCTGTGAATGAGCAGATCTCTGTTCAAGCCTGATGAGAGTTTACCATCACAAGGGTAGAAAGTACTAGAGGGAAAATACTGATGGTTTTTCAGATTTCCTGTCTCAAAGGACTCATCGTGCCTATCACAGTCTGATCCTAAACCAACCTCAGCCTCCCCTGGCAGAGTCTACTGGATTTCTCTCCTTTGGAAACTGATATGCTTCCCAAACAGGCTAGAGGCAAAACCTGGAGTTCTTATTTACATAACATTGAGGTAAGAGCTCATGATTTATAGCATACACATATATCAGGATTCAAGTATACATAAGGCCTTTCCTGATCTCCTGATTTTATACATGTAGTACCCTTTCTGGGTTACTCCCCAAATCCCACTTTTAGGTTTTGAGATTAGTTCTCCAAGAGGGTGATTACTTTGGATTTAGGTTACCTTGTAAGTAGATATTTCTATTACCATTCCTCATGAGCCCCCACAAGTGTACTTTTTCTTAACCGTCAGCCAGGAAACACAATTAACTCTTAGCAAAAGTATTTATTAAATATTTTTTAAGATGGCATAAAAATAGTAGCTACAAGATATGCCTCCACAAAATTTGGACATACTGTCACAAATATGCATACCCTCCATAGGAAATATGAGCATGAACTTAGAATACAATGGTATTAAAGTACACAATGTGGCCAATGCAACTAATAGTCCTGGGAGCTCAAGGCTTCGATATCCTTTCTTTCCATGTAGAGTCTTCACAAAGCTCCACCCTGAGCAGTTTTTCTGTTATGTGTTTTGCTTACCCGGTCTCCCAGGGTTTGTTTCTACTCAAAACAACTGTCAACTCCCTATTACTAATTCTCATAATTTCACAGTTGACTTTCTTTTCTACTGCCAGAAGTCTCACTACCTGAAGTTGCTTTCTTTCTTGACTGACTGCTTCTCTGGACCCATAGTTTGTCTTCAGTGTGTGTCTCTCATCCATCCTTAATGCAGTATTTCCTACTTGTAGAATAGCTTCAAAGCAGCAAGACCAGAGGGAAGGAGAAGGAAGGAGAGAGAAATCTCATATCCAAGAGCAATTCCCTTTCAGGGGCCAAGTTCTTTTTCGATTTCTGACTCCCAGCTTAAAACTGTCCACAGAGCCAGCAATTCAGCCCAAATTTTTTTACAGTTGCCCTTTACATTTTTATTCCTCCTATTAAACTGTAAACTCCATGAAAGCAGGGGCCATCTTTTTTCTTATTCTTGTATTTGTATCCCTAGTGCTTAGTGCACTGACAAATATTAAATACTTAATAAATGTTCTAAATTCACTCTCTGTCTCTGTTTCTCTCACTTTCTCTCTCTCTCTCTCTCTCTCTCTCTCTCTCTCTCTCTCTCTCTCTCTCTTTCTCTTCTCTCTCTCTCTTCTTTATCTTAAGGACCTTCATGAATTTTCTACTCAATCATATTGCCCTTTGTGATTCATTCAATTTTTTTCTCTTTCTTCTTCCATATAACATGACTCTTATTCCTCTGGTCTCTCTATAGGCTATATCTACAGGTACAAGCCAACTTAATGTTATTATATATATATATATATATATATATATATATATATATATATATATATATATATGTGTGTGTGTGTGTGTGTGTGTGTGTGTGTGTGTGTGTGCATGTGTGTGTGTATAGTTATATATATTATATAACTAACATTATGATATATTGACATTATATAACTTACCATTATTATTTTTATTATGTATATGATTCTTTTAAAATTAGGAACATTAGTTAAACCAACCTCAAAAATTATTAAAACATTCCAATGGACTATATTAATCAATAAACAAGCATTTATTAGGCACCTATTTGTAATCAGAATGGCCTTTGTTTTCTTTGCGTGACTCATTTTATCTCAGTGAACTTTATACTAGGTGCTAAGCCTCAGGCCCAAACCCCATTAGGTGTTAATGTAATCCATGTGGATGTGAACATCCCAGGGTCCTAAGGGGAGGGGCCAACTCAAGAACCAATCACCAGAGCCTGAGCTCTGGTGATTCAGATGATGTTTGATGTCTGAAGCCCTATAAGAAGGGAGGAGAGAGCCATTGGTGCGGGGCTCTGGAGATGGTGTTGATGAAGAGACTCCAGGCAGCTGTAGCTAAGGAGCCCTCCAGCTTGTAAACCCGGATGTTGAAACTTTGTTGAACTGTGGTAACTATCTGTTGGGACTTGAATCAGACAAAGTCTATTGATGTCTGTAATTTGCATTTTGTTTTGAAGTTCAGGGTGCTGGTTTTTTCCCCTGAACTAACTGAATGATATTTGAATTAAAAGTAAGCTTGTCAACCCCTTCACCTTGCTTTCCTTAATTAAGCAGATCGAAAGAAACTGTGCTGTTGGCAGCTTTCTGGGTGTTGGCTGTGGGTGAATCTTATATCCCCACAGAAGCTGCCAGCCGGGTTGTTGACACACTATTATGTACCAATTATTGTGCTAGACTTTGTAGGTGGCCACAGAGGATGGGAGAGAAACAAACAAACAAAAGTGAAAGAGCCCTGCCCTCAGGGAATTTGCATTCTATGGGAGAAACAAATAATATCTACAAATGTGAGTCAATATAAAATATATACCAAATAAGTATAAAATAATTTCTCTCTCTCTCTCTCTTGCTCTCGCTCTCTCTTGCTCTCTGTTTTTGTCTCTCCCTGTCTCTGTCTCTCTCTGTCTGTCTCTCTGTCTGTTTGTCTTTCTCTGTATGTGTAGCACCAGCAATTCAGGATATTGAAATGTCTCATATAGGAGATGGGTACAGAATTGAGTTGTAAAGGAAACTTGGTATTCCAAGAGGCAGAGGCGTGGAGGGGGCACATTTTATACACAAACCAGTTTGTTATTTCCCAGAATCAGGAGATAAATCGTTATGCATGAAGAGCAGGAAGCCATTTTAGTTGGACCATAGGGTGCATGAATGGGACAATGGGTAATAAGACCATAGAGGAAGGCTCGAGTCAGTTTGTGAAAGGCTTTAAATGCCAAAAATGAGGAGTTTATATTTGACTTTAAAGGCAGTATCACTGCAGACTTAATTAGACATGATTTATTTGGGTTACCGATGCCTTCTTAACTGATTACATGTTTTAGCCCTCCAGTTACCGCAGATGCTTCTTAACATTGCCATACCTTCATTCAATTAATCAAGCAATGAGCATTAGTTAAACACCTGGACAAGGAACTGGGGACACTGAGTCAAAAATGCAATCACCTCTGCATTCAAGATGCTTACGTTTTATACTGTGTATGTATAAGTATATACAAATATGCAAGGTGAAGTCAAGGCAACTTTTTTTTTGACAGGGCTCAGGAATAGCAACAACAGAGATGGTCAGATAAGGAAAGATTTTGTGTAGAACATATTGCTGGAACAGAGCTTTGAAGGCAACTAGGGATTGTAAGACTTGGAAGAGAAGACGCCACATTCTGGACACGTGGGACAGCTTAGTCAAAGATGTGGAGGTGGGAGATGGATTTTCAGTTTTGTAAGAATGTGGAATATGTGAAGTGGAGTTATGTACAATATAGCTACAAAAGCAGGCCAGGAAGGGTTTTAAATGCAAAACAAATGAATTGTTTGGTTTTTTTTTATCCTAAAGGAACTAAGGAGCCACTGGAGTTTACTGAGTAGAGGAGTGATGTGCTCACACCTGTGCTTTAGAAATTTAACTTTGGCAACTCTGTGGAGGATAAATTGGATTGGAGATGCTGGAGACAGTGAGACCAGTTTGGAGGCTCTTGCCCATAGTCTCAGAAGGGATGAGAATTTGAGGTAGGTTGGGCTACAGGCACAATTCTTTTCAAATTTCCCTTGTTGGCTTAGGTTTTATCATTGATTCTTTTGTAGTATCACCTGTCTTTTATATCCTTTCCTTCCCTGCCCTACCTCCCCTGTGGTGTAGAAACGATTTTTTAAAATTTTCATATTTCCCAGTTTTGATGTGTTATGTGGCAGGAAGTATGGTGGGCCTCCAATCTTCTGCGGGCTCAAGGCTTGGCTTCAGCTATGTGACCTTGGTCAAATCATCTCTGAGTCTCAATAGGTAAATTGTCGGTAATAGCCCAGGAACTACTTGCCTCATGTAGTTGTTGTGAAAAAAATACTTTGAATGTACTATGTAAATAAAAAAAAACTCTGAAAATACTATATGAAGAGGAGGAGCTTTTATTCTACAAACTTTACATTGACATGAATATTTAAATATGTAAAAATATCTCCTTGCATAGCACAGACTCCAGAATCACAGGATTTCAGAGTCTGAAGGCAAACCAGACACAATTTAATCTCACCCATCCCTCAGCATGAATCTCCAATCCAACAAGGCGCCATCCAGCCTTTGTTTGAGGACCCCCATTGATGGGGAGCCTTCTACCTCTCAAGGCTGCCCACTCCACTTGTGGACGGTTAGAACTTTTTTCTAACATCATCATTTCTCTCTGCTGATTTCATAATGGCCCAAGTCTTCTGAGAAAAAAAGATAATTTGATTTAACAAGTTGGATTTAGCAAGCACCTGCTAGGCTAGAGGTTAAAGACAAAACGAACATCTTCCTGGCCCTCAAAGAGCTTCCAGTATACTGAAGGATAAATAAATACAAAGTAACAGCAGAGTAACTTCAGAGGTTGGGGAGGATACTAATAACTGGGGAGGGGGTGGTTGGGAAGAAGCTTTGTGTGGGAGGTGATGCTTGTCTGATCCCCAAGGGAGTTCATGATTCTAAGAGGTAGAGAAAGAAGGGAAACTTTCAGGTGTGGGGTAGGAGGGGGTAGGGAAGAGCTGGTGTAAAGGTACGGAGGTGGGAGCTCCAATGTTCTCTGTTGTTTCTAATGAAGAAAGTTACTAGTCATACATCAACTTGCTAAAGAAAGCTAAAGATTGAAGTGATTAGTAATCCATTTGATCCTCCCGAGGATCTTGGGAGATATTGTTATTATGATCGCCACTTTATAGATGAGGAAACTGAGATTAAGCCCCAGGGTCAAACAGCTAGTAAGTGACTGAGGTCACATTTGAACTCAGATCTTCCTGAGGTGGCACAGTTGGTAGAGTGCCAGGCCTGGAGTCAGGAAGATTTATCTTCTTGAGTTCAAACCCAGCCTCAGACACTTGCTAGCTGTGTGACCCTGGACAAGTCACTTCATCTTGTTTGTCTCAGTTTCCTCATCTGTAAAATGAGCTGGAGAAGGAAATGGCAAAGCCTCCCAGTGTCTTTGCCAAGAAAATCCCAAATGGGGTCATGAAGAGTCAGATACGACTGAACAACAACTTCCTGACTCTAAGTATAGAGCCATCCAATGTGCCACTTAGCTGCCAATAATGGAAGTCTTGAAAGCTACATGCTCCTCAGTTCTCTGGAGAATTCAGGCTACATGCACACACACGTGTGTGTATATATATATACGTGTGTGTGTGTGTTTATGTACATATAGTATATATGTGTATATACATGTATATATGAGTGTGCATGTGTATATGTATATATATATATATGTATGTGTATATGTATCTATCTCTATCTCTATATAAATGTGTGTGTAGCCTGAACTCTCCAGACAGTTGCCTACTTCTTTCCATTACTTTGCGAGTGGTGACAATATATGACTATGCATATGTGTATATATGTCACAGTATATGAGTATGGGTGACCTCAAAGTCATCTAGGGTCCGGCAAAGACAAAAGGGGTGTTCTACATCGGTCTGTCCTTAGGCTGCCTGGGCCAGATCCTTTCCCAGCTAAGGATTCTCAACAAAGGAAGATTTCTCTTGGCTTTCATGGGATCTACAGCTAGGGTGGAATTTGGAGATTATTTTAGTCCAATTCTTTTATATTACAGATTAGAAAACTGAGGTTTAGTGAATGTTCCCAAGGGATCTGAACTCAGGTTCTAAAAAAACTAGTGGGCTCCTCTCTTCTCTTCCCCCCACCCCCGGCTTTTTCCTCCAGTTAAACTTAGGAGCAAAAATAGTCCTTCACAACTACTTTCAGAGTGATAAAATTCTCTTGCTGAAATGCCCCCTCCCCCAGCTCGAGCCCACTCCTCTTGTCCTTGCCAAGCCTGAAGCTCATTAGACTTGTTTGTCAGTCGGTTCCAGGACCATTTGACATTCTTCTCCCCTGCTCTTATTTTGGCTAAGTCGGTCCAATGGCTTTCCATGGGCTGGTCCCCCAAAGCCGCCCTGGGTAGATGATGCCTTGTTGTGCTTGGCAGTCTCCGAGAACACGTGAGCCATTGTCTGCAGGTGATTCATGGTGAGGAAATTAGTTCTGAACCCTGCCCGTGATTGTGGTTGATTAAAGTCCAAGAGTCCCTGCAGCCTGTTCACTAGCACTCTGTGTCAACTGAAGTATTTCTTTAATAAAAGGAGCCGAAAGCCAATGTGTTCAGAACGAGGAATTTACGTGAACATACATTTGCATCTTTTGAAAGGCCGAGCCAAGCCAGCCCAATTTTCTTGAAGTTTTTTCTCCCCTAAACACTTGGCATGAAAGCCATTCTCCAAGTGTCTGACCGAATGAATCACATTTTACAAATAAATATCTGTCAAAGGGTGCGATTATTCCAGGTTCTGTCATTAGAAGGTAAAATAAAGCCGTAAATAGGATACATCTGCAGGCAAGTGCTATGCGAATGTCAGCTTCGTTCTCGGGTTACTTGTCCTTTTAAGAGTCTAGTCTAATTGGTGGCATGATTCCCCAGCCATGCTGCGTCTCCTGACCAAACTGATCTTAACAGAATGAGAAAAAAAGGCCCATGAAACCAATCAGGGGGGTGTGAATAAAACCAAAAGTGAGGGATGGAAGGGAGGGGGTGGGAAAGGCATCCTTTTTCTTCTTTTTTTAAATGTTCTACCACATGGAACCACAGGGAACTGGTGGTGGGGGAACCACCCATTTTCTGAAAGGAAACCTCAAAACAGTATGAAGGACCTCTAGGGGATGGGGAATCCCCAAATGCTAGACTAAGAGGGGACTTTTCAGATGGCTCATGGATTTAGGGCTGGGAGGAAACTCTGGTCCCAAATGTGGATTTTACAGATGCATAAATAAAACCTGCCAAGGTTATGGCTTGCCTAAAGTTGCTTAGTGAGTAAATGTAGAGCTGAGATTTGAACTCAGGTCTTGGGACTCCAAATGCAACACCCTTTCCCGCATATCTCACCGCTTCCTCATTAACTAGTCTAAGCATCTCAGAAGTCAAATGTTTGGCTCAAGGTCACAAAGCTTGGTGGTGGTGTCCAGTGCAATTTTCTGCCCATGTGCTTAACTTTTGAAGACAAAGAAATAAATTAAACTATAAGGGGTCTTTATTGTTTCATCAGCTCTGCAGTGTGGTGATCACAAAGGAGCACATATTACTCCTTTATATGCCACTATTCTTAAGGAAAACTGTGTTCTTCAAAGACTACTGCTCACATAGCCAGAAGGATTAGCCCTTTGCCCAGGCTGAGCCACAACATGCTCAGTGCTTGTAATGCCAGGGCTCACCTGGAGGAGCTTGTCTCCTAAAGCAGCATAAGATTCATAGGGATTAAGACAGCTAAGTGGTATAGTGGATGTAGTTGGGCCTGGAGTCAGGGAGATCAGAGTTCAAATCTAGACTCAGACACTTAGTTGTGTGACCCATGTCACTTCAGTTTTTTATCTGTAAGTAAAGATGATGATAGTACCTTTCAGAGTTGCTATGGGGATCAAATGAGAAAATTAATTGTAAAATTCTTAGCACAGTGCTGGTTACATAGTAGGGTCTCCATATATGTTAGCTATTATTATTACTCAGCATAAATAATAATGATAACTCACTTTAAAAAGTTTTGATGAATTTTTTTTGTAGACCAGATACCCCTTATCTTCCCAAAGCTAGAAGTCCAGAGGCCACTCAAGGGTCTGAATCCACATGTGATTGACATGGAAGGCTTGACCCACTCTTTTTCTGACCAGGACCATTTTGTTCCTCCCTAGTCAGTAGATATCTGATTGGCTTTAGCTGTGTTGAAGCTCAGAACTTAGAACTCCCGAGCTCAAGCAATCCACTAGCCTCAGCCTGCCCTGCATTTTTTTTATGCGTCAACCATTTCAGGATATCATCTCTACCCCTTACCAGATCCCTTGTGTCTTTGAGACTTCCCTTGTACAACAATGACAATTGCAACAGTTACAACTGTAGCAACAGCAGCAGCAGCAACAGCAACAGTTACATTCACCTGATTGTGACTGTGTCCACAGTTTATGTGTGACAGCTGTAGGACCCTAATCTCTACCAAGAAGAGGAAGATCTTTTAGAAAATCTGTTCTTCCAGTGTTTTAAGGTTGTTTGCAAAACCCTTTAGATTCTCAAACAGCTCCGTGAGCCCTCTAGGCATAATTCTGATCTTCCCTCTAGAGATTAGGCAGCAGAGGCTTGGAAGGGTTGAAGGATCAGTCCAGGCTTGTGCGGCTGACATGGCTGACCGGTCATTTTACTTCCTGATAGTTGAGCTTCCTTTAGGTTCTTTTCAGGCACACTGCTTTAGCGCAGCCTGTATTGTGCTCCTGGTTCAACTTACTTTCACTCTTTATTAGTTGAGTCCAATTTTTCCCAGTTTCTCTGAATTCCTCTTGTCCATCATTTCTTATGGCCCGTTATTATTCCTGTACATTTGGGTATATTGGCTCAATTGATGGGCATCTACGTGGTTTCTAGTTTTTTACTAACACACATACACATACACAAATGCTATGAATCCTTCTGTAAACACGTGGCCTTTGTTTTTGTTATCCTTGACCTGCTTGGAGGATATGCCTAATTTTATACAGCAGAGGTGTCGAACATAGCCTGCATTGCTTCCCACACTCTGAACCAGATTAAAATTTACTTGAAAAATATTTAACAAAATAAATAAAAATACAATAGAACATAGATAATGTTAATACGTGATTTTTAAAGTCAACATATTGCCAGAAGAGACACTTATGAATGGTCCTGGTGCAGGGGTGGGGAACCCGTACCCTTCAGGCCACATGTGGCCCTCTAGGTCCAGAAGAGGATTTATTCTTTGAAGATTCGATTCAGTCAAAGGGCTGAATTTGAGGACCACCTGTGGCCTGGAGGCCAGAAGTTCTATTTGGTTTTGATACAACTGTTGTAGAACACCAGGGGGCTTTTCCTACTACAACCCTGAGGAGTCGCTGGCTAGCTAGGTGAGAAGGCAGGTAGCTAGGCAGGATAGATGGCTAGACAGATAAGACCATTTATGAGTGCTTACTGTGTGTCAGGCACAGTGATAAGTGATGAGGCTGCAGCCAAGCAAGCCTTCCAAAGCTTACATCTAATGGGGAAAGGTAACACAAAGGGATGATGTAAGGGCGCCCATGGAATTTGGCAGACAAATAGGAGAAATTCTAAGAGTGAAGTGAAATGAAATGAAATACCACGGTGGCAGTTCTTAAAATGGTGGACTTGGGGATAGAATCCCCAATAAGGTGAGAAGTGCTCCAGGGCTGAGGTTTCTCAGGATATCAATGACAGAGGGGTGGACAACATGATGACCCAGTTGTTTAGAGATGGGGAGAAGAAGGCTTAAAGGTGGCCAGCCCAAGGTCACACAGGTAGTGCCAGACAAGACACAGGGCTCCTAAATTTAAGCTTAAACTTCATTCCACTCAGCCATGTTGGATTGTCAGAGAGGAAACATGGTGCAGCAGGGATGGGGAGGAGATTCTGCCACAGCTAGAATGGGATCCTACCTCTGATACTTCCTAGGCTTGTGACCATCAGCAAGTAGTACAACCTCTCTGTGTCAAAGTTTACTTATCTGTAAATACTCATTCCCCAAATGGCAGTCTCCTAGATTTGGGAGTTTCCACCAGTAACACAGATTCCAATCCCTTCATGTCTATCTATCCTATGTGACTTTTGTTCATTTCCTCCCATAAATTCTACAGAGAGTTTGCTCCATGTACTGATGTCTTTCCCAGGTCTTCTCCTATATCCTAACGGTACCAATGGAGCACTGTAACAGCCCACCTATCATCCCAAGCCCTTGCTGTATGCTTAGCCCATCTTTTCTGCATAGCATATATTTCCTTGACAACATCATTTACTCCTGTTCTTCTTTGGAATCCCTCTTGGCCATATTATAGCCTGCTTATACCCATCATATGGCTGTTCATTTTCATCTTGGTGATATTCATTTTAATTTGTTGGGAGTGGTGTATTCCTTGATGTCATACTTCCTTGTCATTCCTTGATGAAAAATGTTGTTATTCGGTGTTGTTATTTAGTCATTTCACTTCTGTCCAACCCTTTGTGACGCTATTTGGAGTTTTCTTGACAAAGATCCTGGAATGGTTTCCCATTTTCTTCTCCATTCCAGCTCATTTTACAGATGAGGAAACTGAGGCAAACAGGGTTAAATGACTTGGTCAGGGTCACATAGCTAGTAAGTATCTGAGGCTGGATTTCAACTCAGTTCTTCCTGACTACGATATTGGAAGAAGAGTTGGTATTAAAAAGGGAGGAGAGTTGGAGGGCACTTTGGCCAAGCATGGTAGCACACACCTGTAATCTCCTCTGCAAAAGAGGCTGAGGCTGGAGGATATCTTGAGCTTAGGAATTCTGAAATGAGGTGAACTAAGCCAATCAGGTGACTACAGTAAATTTGGCATTAATATGGTGAGATTCGAGGGCAGCTAGGGGGGAGCAATGGATACAGCACTGGGCTTGGAACCAGGAAGACTCATCTTCATGTGTTCAAAGCTGGCCCCAAATCTGGAAATGAGGAAGCTGAGTCCCAGAAGCGTTAAGTAACTGGCTGTAGGTCTCACAAAGAGTAAAGGGATAAAGACTTAGAATTTGAATCCAGCACTCTTTTGAATCAAATTTGGTAGCTGATTAGATGAGGAGGAGGCCCTTCCTTAGTATTTCCCCTTCCCAATTAATTTTAGTTTGCTTTATTTTATATTTACTTATTTTGAATTTACTTATAGGTATATAAATTCTTTCCCTCAAAAAGAGTGAGACCAGCATTGGCCATCTGCTACTGATTTTGGCCTTGAAATGGGGACCTGGCAATGCCAGTATCTTTCTTCTCCTCCGCTTATCCTCAGTGAGCTGTCTGTGCCCACAGCTCAGGTGGAAAAGGGAGACCAAGCTCAATCTGGGAGGCTTGGTTTCCTGTTTTTCTTGCAGTGCCTGGTTACAGGATAATAGAAATGTCAATCTTCGGTAACGTTATTCCCACATCTGTCCCAAGAACCATATTTACTGGAAAATAAAAATAAGAGTATGTTGACAGGCTTTGTGTGTACAGACACTGGGAAGGGATTTTAAATGATGCCCGGTGTACTTTAATTGACGTGAACAGCCATTAAGTTAAATAGTTTGGGGTGGTTCCCCTAAAAAAGAATAATTTAGTTTCCCTTTATTTTCTTCTTTCAAATCTCTGACATTATGTTAAAGTAGAGAACTAAAGGAAATTCAATAGAAAGAAAATTAATTCTACCTTGAGTAGGTAGTTGGATTACATGAGACAAGAGGGGAAAGTATCTGTTTTTTACCCCAAGGTCTGAATAGCTGGGTTATTCTAACTTTGTTTAAAACCAGGATTGTGGTGTATGAATTTTGACCCCCAAGTCCCTATTTAAGAGATTCTCTGAAACCAATGTTCTGCTATACAAGGGAGAGAAAAGAGGGAGGGTCAGAAGGAAGAGAAACTCTCCCAGAAGGGAAGTCTTAGGTTTCAATGTTGCTATTTGTGTAACTCTCAAGAGTTTTTTGAAAAACTTTCATTGTATTTCTTCCCTGTGATCTAAACCACACTCTTAGGATGCAGTTAGCACCACCTCCTTACTGTAGTTATGGAAACTTGGGCCCCAGCAAGTGGAGTGACTTGTTGATGGTCATACAGCTAATCATTGGCTCACTCCTCATCCCATGAAAATCATGCACAGAATGTTATTCTCAGCAGCACAAAGGAGTGAACAATTACCATCACTTTGGAGATCTAGTCCCACAATTTCACTTTAGCGAAAAAAAAAAACAGCCCTGGAATCAAGAGGACCTGAGTTCAAATGTGACCTCAGACACTTGACACACTTACTAGCTGTGCGACCTTGGGCAAGTCACTTAACCTCAATTGCCCTGCCTTCCCCTCTGTAAAAAAACAAAAAAAAAAACACAAAAAAACACTTAACTTCAGAAAAGAAAACTTGACAGGAAAATAAAAAGCACACTTTTTTGTTTACATTGGAAAGAGCCCATTTTTTCAAATAATGGTGTTCTTCTGGTGATGTAGTGGCTACCAGTCAAGGAATACCAGTCTCAAGACATCGAGTTGAAGGTTGCCCAAAGGGCAATGGAGAAAATCGAGGGGTTCAGGTAGCAAATGAAGACTTGTACTGTTTAAAGGATGGTACCAATGACATATAAGACCAAAAAAGGAACAGTAAAAGTAAGGAAGGATTGATCAACAACCCATGACATGCTCTATTTGTAGCTTTGCAATGATGGAGACCAAGAAGAAGGTTAGGCTGGGAACCAGTAGATAGGGCTCCACAGAGGACTGCATAGACGCAGGATGGGTGCACGTGGATGGATCACAGCCAATAATTGTGGAGGCAATATCCACATTAAGGAGGTTAATCAATCAATAAACACTTCCTACTTTATTTCTTAGGATTCCTTCATAGGATTGTTGTAAAACTAAATAATTATAGCTAATATTTATATAGTGTCCACCACATACAGGGCTCTGTGCTAAGCATTTTACAATTGTCATCTCACTTGGTCCTCACCATAGTCCTGGGAGGGAGGTGCTATTAATCATCCCCATTTTATAGATGAGGAAACTGAGGCAAACAGGATTATTGACTTGCCTGAGGTCACATAGTAAATGTATAAAGCTGGATTTGAACTCAGGTCTTCTGAATTCAAGTCCAGTGCTCTACATACTGTTCTTGGACCAAAGTTTGCACTTAATAAATGCTTATTCCCTTTCCTTTTCCCTCATTAAAGGCTTATTATATGCTAGACACTGTGCTATGTACACAAATGAATATGAAATAAGCTTGAGGGTCTTATATTCTTTTGGGGAGAGTCAAGATAAACGTATAAAAGTCAAACATATGCCAAACATCCACAAAATAAATACAAGATAATTTTGAGGGGAGGCTGCTCGCCCTTGGGAGCTCACGAAAGTCTTCAGATAGAAGATGTTGCATAAGTTTAGTTTTGAAATAAACTATGGATTCTAAAAAAGAATGAAAAAGGGCATTTATGAAGCACCAACTCTATGTCCAGCAACTTAGATTGTGGGGATAAAAAATAAAACTGAGGCAGTACCTGCCCTCCCAGAGCTTCCATCCTCATAAAACATTTACATTCTAATCCAGGAATATGTCCATGTTGTCTTCCCTGTTAGAATGTGTGCTCCTTGAGGGCAGGAACAGTGGTTTTCATCTTTCCTTGTATTGTCAGCACTTAGCAAAAAGCAAGAAATAAATTACAGTAAACTCTTACTAAAGGCTTAATGAATGATAGACTCGAAGTCTAGCCCTCTAGCCCAGGACCAAGGCAGAGACACAGTGATGGGAATGGGAATGCCTGTCACATAGAGTGTCAGAAGAGTTGCAGAGTTGAGACTTTTCCTGAGCGGTAGCTCTTGCCCACACATGAGCCATATCCACACAATTATGCTGCTTATTCAGGAAAAAGCTTTCTGTGACAAATCTCCAGATAACATGGTAGACTCATGGTTGGTGTTTTTAAACTTGAATTAATTAATTGTAAAAATCCCTTGTTTTGCTTCTGTACATATTATAAAAATAAATATGCAATTTCAAGTGGACATTTATGCCTCCTTTTCAAACATTGAGTTCACAAACTCCCCAAATCTTCCATTTGAAGGGATTACAAAGACCATCCATCTAGTTGAACCCATGCATGACTGACCAAGATTTCTGTGGGCAGTGTCCCTGACAAGTAACATGTCAATCAAATGCAGGATGGTAATTATAATCTCTATGACTTTCCTCCCTGTAACACTCCTTCTTGGCTGCCACTCCTCTACATGTGTTGTCTTCCTCTAACATAATATGGATTTCTTGTGGGCAGGGGCCATCTTTCTTGCTTGCATTTATATCAGTCAGTCAACTAGAATTTATTAAGCACCTACTATGTGCCAGGCATTGTGCCAAGAGCTGATGAAATAAAGGAAGGCAAAAAAGTTCCTGCTTTCAAGGAGCTCACAGTCTAATGGTGGAAGATGGTATGAAAATGGCTATGTACAATTAAGATTTACAATTAAGATGTAAGGGTGAATTGAGGGTTCTCTCAGAAGGAAAGCACTAAGATTAAGGAGGAGTGGGGAAGGTTTCCTACAGAAGGAGGGACTTTAGCTGAGATCTGAAGGAAGCTGGGGAAGCTAGGAAGTGAAGGTGAGGATGGGAAGTTCCAGGCATAGGGAGCAGCCAGTGAAAATGGCCAGAGTTGGGAGATGGTGTGTCTTGTGTGAGGAACAGCAGAGAGGCCAGGGTCACTGGACTACTGAGGATATTGGAAGGAGTAAGACGTAGCCTTTGGCGTGGGGGGGGGGCAATCATAATGGCACATCACATGAATTGGGAATTTGTAGTATTGGCTCTGCAAATGCCAGCTTTGTCATTGACTAAGAAGATTCTGGTCTTAATTGGCACTCATCCCATTTTAGAGCATTGATGCTGTAATATAGGCTTGGATGAATTGGGATAAGGGTGAAGTGTTTGAATATCACATGTATGAACAGAGGCAGCAAGGGTAGAGGGCTAGACTTAGTGTCTGTCAGTTAGTCATTCATTAAGCATTTAGTAAGAGCTTACTGTAATTTATTTCTTGCATTGTACTAAGTGTTGTCAATACAAGGAAAGATAAAACCAATGTTCCTGCCCTCAAGGAGCAGATGTTCTAACAGGGAAGACAGCAGGTACATATGAAGAATATATAGAATGGGGGAGAGGAAACCAAGGACAAAGAGAAGACCCAAGTTCGAATTTGGCCTCTGAATTTTACATCTGACTCAGCTTAGGCAAATCACTTGACCTTTTGGTATTTTCATTCAATTTATTCATCTGTCAAATAAGGTCCGTAAGACATATTGCATATACCTCTGAAGTTTTGCGTCTCAATGAAATTGTGCCTATAAACACTTTTCGAACTTGAAAGCACAATATATATGGCAGTTATTATTATTATGGATCCAAAACTATTAGCAATTATAGATTTAGCCACAGTGTATTTGAAAATACATTTTGTATTTATGAATTTATGTTTTTCTAGGCACGGACACACACATTTATATGTAAAATAGTAATCACATGCTTGAGAAAACGTCCAGCTTGTATATGAAAAAAATCACCATTTTTCCATTTTCGAGACTTTGCTAGCCCATTCATTCAGATTAAAAAAAAGCAGTTCTCATATTTAGTTTCCAGAAGTGAGCATCTCACCACCTGCTCACTTGCCTGTTGTCCTTCAGATGTTCTGAGGCTTGTAAATGCCATGCATACCACCCACACTGAGCTTCTATCATCAGTAGAAGCTAATCCAAATCTTGCTTACTGAGATTAGATCAAAGTTTTTAGTCTTTAGTTTTTGTTTGTTTTGCACTGTTTGGCTTGAACTTGGCATCAGATTTGGGTAGAGTAGATCACTTAGGTGACTCTGTCATAAAGGAATATCAGTGACTGAGACAGGGCAATCTGGAGACTCTTGACATTGAATCAATGACATAACCTGCAGCCTGCCCCATCCTCACACTCTGTCCCAGTAGGAAATTGCTACAAATGGACTAGTTTTACATCAAATGAATGATAAAAAAAACCCTGTAATCGGTGGTTAAATATTTAACACATCTAAAAGTACAACCATGTGGGTCAGATTTTCCATTCCTAACTTCATCTTGGGAGAATTTCTTCCATTCAATAAAACCTTGTTGCTTCTATAACTGAGCTGATAAAAGTGTTGAGCAACATAGTTCCAAAAGTCTTCCTCATCAAATCAGCCTCCCTACCTTCTTGCCCTTGCCAAGATCTAGTTTACTGAGTCTGTGTTTTTCACTTTGTCTGGGACTGGTGGCTAGATCTGATGTTTTGGTCTAAACAAAATTTGTCATTTTGTCTTAGACATAAGCTCTCCAGATACTCAAGGCTTGGTCACATCCATTAATCAATAAACATTTATTAAACACTTAATATCTTCCAGGCACTGTTCTAAGCACTGGGGGCATAAAAAGAAGCAAAAGACAATCCTTGACTTCAAGGAGCTTACAATCTAATGGGGAAGACAACATGCCAACAAATATGTACAAAGCAATCAATGTATAGGATAAATAGAAAATAACAGAGGGGAGGCACTGTAATTAAGAAGGGTTGGCCAAAGCTTCCTATAGAATGTGAGATTTTAGCTAGAACTTAAAGGAAGCCAGGGAGGTCAGTAGGTAGAGTTGAAGAGGGTAGTGTATAGGGAACAGTCAGAGAAAATACCCAGAGCTGAGAGATGAAGTGTTTTATTTGTGGAACAGCCAGGAGGCCACTGTCACTGGATACAAAGAATACATGTAGGGGTGTAAGGTATAAGAAGACTGAAAAAGGAAGGAGGGGATTAGGTTGTGAAGGGCCTTGAATGCCAAGGAGAACATTTTGTATTTGATCCTGGATGTAATAGGGAGCCACTGGAGTTCAAGTAGGGAGATGATATGGTTAGACATGCATTTTAAGAAAATCACTTCAGTGGCTAAATGGAAAATAGATTGGAATGGGTAGAGACTTGAGGAAGGCAGATCTACCAGCAGTTATTGCAATGATTCAAGGCATGAGATGATGAGCATCTGCACCAGGGTTGGGGCAGTGCTAGAGGAGAAGAGAGGGTGTGTTTGAGAGATGCTACAAAGGTAAAATCAATAACCCTTGGCAACAGTTTGAATATAAGGGATGAGAGATAGCAAAGATGACTCCTAGACCGTGACCCCGAGGGACTGGGAGTACAGTGTTTTGGACATATTGAGTTGAATGAGTCTACTGGATATCCAGTGTGAGAAGTCTGAAAGGCAGTTGGAAATGTGAGATTGGAGATCAGTAAAAAGGCTAGGGCAACTTAAGAAAAATTGAGAATCAATAATAGAGACAATGAAATCCGTGGAAGCTGATGAGATCACCAAGTGAAATAATGTGGAGGAAGAAGAGATGAGGGCCTAGGACCAAACCCTGAGGGACCACTAGGGACAACCTTAGAAGCCATGATCTATTGGAGGATCCTATAAAGGAGACAAAGAAGGAATAGTCAGATAGAAAACCAGAAGAGGGGGATGTCCTGAAAACCTAGGGAGAGGAGAGTGATCAACGGTGTCAAAGGCTGCAGAGAGGTCAATAAGGATGAGGACTGAGAGAAGCCCACTGGATTTGGTAACTAGGGGCTCATTAGTAACTTTGGAGAGAACAGTTTCAGTGGAATGATAAGGTCAGAGCCCAGATTGTAAGGGGTTAAGAAGACAGTGAGAAGAGTGGTAGTAGAAGCATATATTACAGGTGGCCTTTTTGAGGACTTCAGCTACAAAGGGCAGAAGGGTTGGAAGGATCAAGTGAAGATATTTTTTAGGATGGGAGAGGCAAGGGCCTGCTGGTAGGTAATAGGAAGGCACTCCAGTTAAAAAGAATTACATCACATATTACCAGTCATTTGCATGTATACTTTAAAGGCTCTTCTTTAAATCATTAGCATGTGACTCCAAGCACGGATTTCTCTGACCTGCTTCTGTATCAGCAGAAGATTTTGGGACTTAATCTCAATGGATTATAGATTTCAAGTTGGGAGGGACCGAGTATGGCATTGATTCCCACTCCCTCATTTTCCTCATGAGGAACTGAGGGTAAGTGAGTATAAGTGACTTGCCCAGGGTCACACAGCTAAGTAAGTACATGAGTGGGATTTGGATCCAGTTCTTCCTGGCTCTTTATCTGGTATGACATGCTCCTACTAGTCTGGGCTTCCTTCAGTGGTAGAGATCAGAAGCCTCCTCATCCTAGACCACTTTTGTTCATATGTTTCTCTATAAAGTCTTCACAGGGCTTCCACCCAATGGGCTTTTCATCTATTATCATTTACTGTCATTACAGGGACCAGTACAAGGAAAGTGCCTTAATGACAGGGACTGTTTTATATCTTCCATTCCTACAATGGTGACTGGTACATAGTAGGTACTTAATAAATGCTTACTGATTGATTAATCCATTGAGACTATTTTGGCAGATCCATTTTGTATTTTTTCATTGGTAGTTATCTAAGTCAACTACTCCATGTAGTACAGTCTCCAGCTATGATTCACTCCAATCCTTAGACTTCTGGGTTGCCAGGTCACTATGTTCATACTCCACCCTCTTCCAGTTCTGGAACCATAATCAAATCAGCTCTGTCCTTGGTCCTGGAAAGGGCATCACTATGGCTCTACTCACCATCCCTGCAACTTTCCAAACAAAAACTCCCCACCCTGAACACCACCTGAAGCAGCGCAGTATCATTTATCAATGGAAGCTGAGGCCCAGTGAGGTCAAGGTACTTACTTAAAATCACATGGGTTTCTTGTTCAGTTATTTCAGAATCTTGGTGACCCCATTTGGAGTTTTCTTGGCAAAGATGCTGGAGTGGTTCACCATTTCCTATTCCAACTCATTTAACAGATGAGGAAACTGAGGCAAACAAGGTTAAGTGACTTGTCCAGGGTCACACAGCTAGTATGTGTCTGAGGCTGCATTTGAACTCAGCTCTTTCCTAATTCCAGGTCAGGTGCTCTATCTACTGTACCACCTAGCTACCCTGAGTATATCTATTATGTGACAATTTACATGTCCACCCCTCTTCTCAATCAAGTCTTCTGCTGCCCTACTAAACATCCCCAGTTCCTTCAATTTTTATTGTCAAGTATGAACTCAAGATCTTCCAGGACACTACAAGACCCATCAACACCCTGTGTTCTTTAGTCATTTTTAATGGAAACTTGTCTAAAATATACTCTTTACCGTGCACTGAATATGTTATTGTCCCTTGCAGGTCATGTGTATAGTGTTTAGTCTTTGAAGATTATTCAAGCACTGTCAAGAAAGCCACAGGATTTTTTTTAATGATTCTCAGTTAATTTAATTTCAGAGAGCCAGGGGGACTTGACAAAAAAAAAATCATCTTTTTAATTACTGCCACAGGATTTGCTTTTTGAAAAAAGTGCAACTGATCCTATTCCTGATGCCTTAGGGCCGGAAGGTAGTGAGGTATACAGTGGAATGACAGAGGATTTTGTCAGAAGACTTGGGTCCCAATACCAGCTCTGTTCCTCTGTATGGGACCTCGGACAGGTCCCTTGACTTCCCTCAGTCTTTGTCTCTTCATCTGTAAAAAGGGGAGGTAGTATTGGATGACTTTTGAGGTCTCTTCTAGCTTGAAATCTGTGATCATCTTAAAGATCCCCCACCATGATAACCCACTGCAATGAAAGGATGTTTGCTTTTGCCATGATTATTGAATTATGGATTTAGGACTAGGAGAGATCTCAGAGTTCATCCAGTTTGACCTGATCCTTTCACAGATGAGGTCTAGACAGTTTAAGAAACTTATGTTTCTTATGACCACACAGGTCATAAGTCCATGGAGGAAATGGGATTTAATCCTGGGCTCACCGGCTTCATATCTAGCATTCTTTCTATTATATCATCCAGTCTCTTGGGTGTAATATTACATGACCGCAGATTTAACACTTTCCTATTGGGCCTTTTTTACTTTTAATAGTTGTTTCATCTTCCCTTATTGTCATGCCATAAGTCCATAACTAGTTCTAAAAAGACATTTTACAAAAAATAATAGCAGCATGTTTTGATGGATAGAAAGCTGATCTTGGAGGCAAGATGACATTGGTTTAAGTCTTGCCTCTGATAACTACCCACTCTGTGACCTTGACAAGTAACCAAGCTTTCAACGTCCCAGGCAAAGGTAGTTCTCAGTATTGGTGAGAGCTCCCTACATGGACAAAATCATGGGTCTGGTTACAAAAATGATGTTAATATCACCAAGCATTTCTGTGGCACATTAAATTTTGAAAAAAAAAATACTTTCCTTACGAGAACCCTTTATAGAGGTATTATAAGGATTATTATTTCTATTTCACAGAAGAGAAAAATGAGATTCTGAAATGTGAATAATAATACTAATAGCTGACAACCAACGCTTTAAAGTTTGATTTAAATGCATGATCTCACTTGATTCTCACAACACCTTTTTGAAGTTGTTGCTATTAGTATCCCCATTTTACAGATGAGGACACTGAGACTAAGAGATTAAATGACTTTTGAATGATCATGTAAAAAGTAAATCTATGAGGCAAGATTAGAGCCCTAATGTTCTGACTTTAAGTTCAATGATCCATAAATATCCATTATTCTGTGATGCCCCTCTATATAATGTTTATTTATAAACTTATCTCTGCTCTAATCTGAGAATAATTTCCCTTCCATATCCCTAACTGAAGAAAAGGAGTTAGCTGAGAATGAGAGATAACCAATGGTCAGCCCAAGTGGCATATTGACATTCCTGAGATATTAAAAGAACACGAGAAGACCTTCAGTAAGTTGGATGATCCTCTATGGAGGATTCATGGGAGAACGTGAACAAGAATTGAGTAGAATGAGAAGGCATTAAGGTGCTGGGATCCACATTTGTGGCATGAGTCCCCATACCAATGAAATCACAAATCCATCAAAGTAATAAAAATCCATATTTTAAGTGCTGACGGCCATCAGCTATGAAAAAAGAACACATCTTTGGGAGTGAAACCATATGATCCCATAGAAAAGATGTCATCTTTGGTTATGCAGACAGATGGAAATAGAAATGTCTTTTTTCCCCCTTCTAACTCTTCAAGATGCCTCAACATTGTTCTAAGTACACAACCTAAGAACATGACAGAAGCCCTTGAGGGGAGGAGGACTTTATTGCAAGTCTTTGAAAAGACCCATTAACAGGGGGAGGCTATGCTTCCCGCTGTTGGAGAGATGCCGCAACCATAGCAAGTCTTCTGCATCAGTTACAAGCGATTCCTCATCTGTAAACAGAAGAAACCATTCAACCATAAAGAGAGCCCCACCTCACCAAGAGAAAGGAGAAATAAGCAAGAAATCATGTAGTTGACAAACTTGATGGTGGAAATCATGGGCAGACATTTTAGAGACAAGACAGCTTGGGTCTGACATGCCTCTTCTGCAGGCAATTATCAATACCACATGTCTAAGAGTCTCCTTGGAAATTAGAGGAACTATTAGATTTAAAGCATGAAACAGGGAGATGAACAAGGAGAAAAAAATAACCAAAGGCATGCCTAAATCTTAAAAAGACAGGCTTCCCACAGAGATGAATTTTTTCTTTTAACCTTCTACTCTAATGCTAACCAAATGGGCCAGAGTTGACTTAATGGTGAATTCAAGACTGGTTCATCATGTTTCTGAATGTTAGAGAAGAAAGCAGAATCATTGTGCCCATTGCATTATATCAGTATGTAAGTGCTTTCTTCAGTTCCTTGTTATGTGACCCTGAGAAAATTAATCTCTCTGAGCACCAACTTTCCCTTCTGTGAGATGGTTAGATTTTCATGGCACCAATCTGACATAGGGCTGTTGGGAAGATCAAGTGAGTGAATGTATGTAAAGTGGATGTAACTTTGAGGTGCTAGATAAATGGAAGCTTGGCTTAAGCAAGGATTCTTAATCTTTTGGGGGTCATAGATCCTTTGGGCAACATGGGGAAGCCTATGAACCCCCCCTTCTCAGAATCATGTTTTTAAATGCATAAAATAAAATACATAGGATTATAAAGGAAACCAATTATGTTGAAATACAGTTAACAAAATTGTTGTTCGTACTTTATCAAAATTAAACAAACAAATGAATACAAGTTTATGGAGTCCAGGTTAAGAACTCTAAATTAAGAAGCCTTGGAGTGAATGGACGGCTGACTTTAGAATCAGAAAGGCTTGGGCTTAAGTCCTTCTTTTCACACAAACTGGCTGTATGACCTTAAGTAAGTAATTTATCCTCTCAATGCTTCAGGCAACACTAATATGGTAAGTTACTTGCATGATGTTGTTTTTCATCAATGGAGGAAGTGACTACATTGAGAGAGTCCTACAAGGATAAAACCAAAGGTTTACACTGAAAATAGATGATGAGGATGAGGATGACAGTGATGATAATGACTATGATGATGACTGGTATGACACAGAATAATATTACTAGATGACATTTATATAGAACTTTAAAGAATTACAAAGTGCTTTTTATGCATGATGTCCCAAAAGTCTTAGTGCAATTTTAACCTATTAAGGCTTAAATACACAGCCTGTATGCTATTTTATTGGATCCTTAGGACAGTCCCTTGAAGTATTATCTCTATTTTATAATAGCTGAGTGGACACTGAGCAAAGTCAGAAGACTTGCCCAGGGTCTCACAGTTGTAAATGTCAATGGTAAAATATGAACCCAGTCCTTCCTGACCCTAGGTCCAGCACCCTATTCACTATATCATATTATAAAGCTAAGACACAAACTGGTATTTATTTTGTTGGAAAACTAACTTCACCCCAGGTAAGCACAAACCTCAAGTCCATTTGGTAAAATGAGAGTATTCAAGATACCATCATCGCCATCAAAAGCAACAAGAATAAATAAGCATTTCTCTAGTGCTTTAAGGTATGCCAAGTGCTGTGCATGTTAACTCGTTTTGGTCCTTACAATAACCCTGTGGCGTAACAAGCTCTTCTTATGTGTCGGGCATTATGCTAAGTAAGCGAAGGTGGGTGTTGATTATCAACCTCGTTTAGCACAAATGAGGTTGTGACTTGTGCAGTGTTCCTCAGCTAGGAAGTATCTGATGAAGGATCTGAACTCAGGTCTTGGCACTCTACTTATGCCACCTAGCTACCTTCAAGTGTTAGATCTATAATTCTATGCCTTAAAATCAAATGATTTGTCAAATAATATACCCGAGGCAGTAGGGGAGAGGTGATAGAGATTTGCCCTCAGAGTAAGGCAGAGCAGGGTCCAGCCCTACCTCCGATGCCCATCGACTGAATGACTTAGATAAGTCACTTAACTTCTTGTAGTTCCAGACAGCAGTCTGAAATGTCAAATTACAGAAAGGGTCACCGGTCCAGGAAGTTCTTCCCTATGAGCTGCCTAGCCTGTTGCAATCATGTCTGTTTTATTTTTAAAGACATCCTCTTTTCTTTGTTCTCAACGTGGGTTTTGGAGTGCAAGCTATTTTCCTACTTCACTTCAGCAAGACAGCACTTCAGTGTCTAATTGTTGGCAGAGCTATTTTTGAAGTTTTCTGGAATGAAGGATGCAATCAATCCAAATAATCTTCATGAATTTTCTAAGTGTCTTCAGTGTAGTGGGTGCTGTGCTAGGTACTGGGGGTAGAATTACAAATTGCCCTCAAGGAAGTTATGGGAGGTAGCAAATATATGATACATATTATGAAAACAGCTGCTAAAATGTGTTCCTACACAAAGTCATATTTGAACAACTTAATTTTGACATTCTATCCACCACAAGGAGCCCCTAGGTGGCCCAGGAGACAAAATGTTCGGCCTGGAGTCAGAAAGACCTGAATTCAAATCTAATCTAATTCAAATCAGACACTTATTGGCTGTGTGATCCTGGGCAAGTCATTTAATCCTGTTTGTCTCAGTTTCCTTATCTGTAAAACAAGCTAGAGAAGGGAATGGTAACCCAGTCTAGTACCTTTGCCGAGAACATCCCAGATGGGGTCACAGAGAGTGGGATACAACTGACTGAGCAACAACAATCTCCTACCACAAAAATAACAGTGAACAGAAGACAAATAAACTGCACAGACTACGTCTGGGAATGCGTCCATTTCATTGTTACGAGTCATCACCGCCATTTATAATTTTATTCAGAGGGCCAGATGTACATGTAAGCATAGCAAACATATCTTGCAGGACTCTCGGAAAAATCTCCCAGCTCCATAGATATCTCCCCCCATGAACCTGAGTAAAATCTCCTCATTATTCATTCTTGGGGTTTAGAGCATTAAAGGCGGAGATTAAAACTCAAACGTTATCTGTAAGAGAGGAAGCCATTAACAATCAATAAATGACAAGCGAGTCTTAATACCTTAGCTAAAATGAGTTTATCAGGTTATCCTCAGCACAAAGCAAAACTCAGGGAACAGAATACAGAAGGTCTAGATTATGGGGCCCTAGAGGGAACTGCAATGAAGATGGAGATTATAGCAAGGAAAGCATTGGGTGTCCAAGTACAATGGTGTGGCTATACAAATGATAACAGGTATTTTGTACAGGTCTTCAAAATGTTCGAAGTCCCAGGGATGGAGGGGTGGTGATGGAAAAGTCCATCATTGTAACCTTGGATTGTGCAAGTGTTTACAGTCCTATGATCCCATTCCCTCCCCCTGTGCGCTTCTGCTGAAAGAGGAAAGGCTGGGAGAAACTGGGAAGTATCCAAAGGAATAGATAGATGGGACAAGAAGTCTCTCAGTAGCCTGAATTATAGGAAGATGGGAGATTCCTTCAACATGCATACATTAGTGATTATCCCACATTGTCTTTTTTTTCAGGATGGATTAAGATATTATCCCAAGTTCACCAATTAAATACAACAGAAAGACTAATTATTGTAAGATCTGATTAGACTAATTACATTAATTCTTTGCAAAGAAAGCAACAGCAGCCTGTCTTCATGGATAAGTTAATAATAAGACAATGCTGATTATTTCCTGTCCTTTTATGGAGTTAGAAGAGAATTGTCTGAGGGCAGTTTAGTGGAAGGAACTATGGTAATGGACATGAGATTCTCATTATAGTCATGAGCCAAGGGTAAGAAGGAAGACGATATCCAAGCCACAGTAGGCAAGCAACAGCATCAGGAAACATTTATGCAGCACACCTGGCAAATAGGTGATTACTGCAAGGTAGCCAGCAAATGTGGCCTTGCAGGCCCCCAAAAGGGCAAAGTCAGTTAAGCACAACTAGTGACTGGCTGTCAACACTCATCTATGGGTCTCTATTTGGAGTCATGCAATCAAGGTGAGGAGAAAAGGGGGAAAGAGAGTATGGCTGGGCTTTCCACAGAAGCTCTTTTTCATTTCTTTAAATGGAAAAATCACAGCTTTGGCCCCATGGTTCACCAGACAGGTACCACTCTGCTGAGATGCCAGGGGCTGGCAAGCCGCCTCCAGCCTTGTCTGCTTGCTGTCCGTCTTGGTTTGTCTAGGTTCATCCTGGGGCTCCTGGTCTCTCAGTAGTGGGCTCCTAGTTCTCACAGTTAAGGACTCATGCCTCCACCCTGGTGGCTACTCCAGAGACTATTAATCCTAGTTTTGGCTCTAGTTGAAGGGATCTCTCCAGTAAGCGAGGACATGAAAAAAGCTGCCCAGAGTACATACATGAATCAAGTATGGAACAGGTTGTTCTATTCCAGACAGAAAAGAAAATGCTAAGCAATACGGAATCACAGAATGATTAAAATGGAACCTACTGGTATGATTAGTTGAGAGGTTTATAGTCAAGACTCTTTGGAATATTTACAAATGGTTTCTTTGCCAGGGCTGCTAATTAGCTATTTAAAAATTTTATACCCACTGCACATAGTCTGATCAAAACCAGGCTCTTTGTATCCAGTGGATACAATGAGTGAGTACACTCTCTCTCTCTCTCTCTCTCTCTCTCTCTCTCTCTCTCTCTCTCTCTCTATCTCTCTGTCTCGTCTCTCTTCTCTCTCAGTCTCTCTCAGTCTCTCTCTCAGTCTCTCTCTTTCTTTCTCAATCTCTGTCTCTGTCTCTCTTCTTCTCAATCTCTCTCAGTCTCTGTCTCTCTCTCTCTGTCTCTCTCAGCCTCTATCTCTCTTTCTCAGTCTATCTCTCTTCCTCTCTCTCAATCTCTCAGTCTCTCTTTCTCAATCTCAGTCTTTGTCTCTCTTCCTCTCTCTCAATCTCCCTCTCTTTCTCAATCTCTCTGTCTCTCTTCCTCTCTCTCAATCTCTCTTTCTCAATCTCTCTGTCTCTCTTCCTCTCTCTCAATCTTTCTCTTTCTCAATCTCTCTGTCTCTCCCTCTCTCTCTCCCCCCTCTCTTTTAGTCTTTTTCTTTAAGTTTAGTGCCTTCCCTCAGTTAATTATTCCCCATTTCTCCTGACTGTAACTTGCTTTGTATATATTTGTTTACACATTGTCTCCCCCATTAGACTGAAAGACCCTTGAAGGCAGTCTTTTGCCTCTTTTCGTATCCCCGTTGCTTGGCACAGTGCCTGGAACACAGTAAGTGCTTAATTCATGTTTATTGATTGATTTCTCTCTTTCTCCCTCCCTCTCTCTTCTTTGTCTTTCTGTCTCATTTTCTTTGTCTCTTTTTCTCTTCCTCCTTCTCCCTCCTCTCTCTGGCCCTTTGCCTCTGTCTTTTTTCCTCTCTCTGTCTCTGTCTGTCTTTCTCTCTCTCACACACACATACACACTTTCTTTTTCAGCCCATCTGCTTTTTGCTGCAGGAGTCTTTACAACTGCCCTGGCAGCTCCTATCCTGTGCCAAGAGAATCTGTTCCTTGCCACAAACCCTACACTGTAGCCAAATTAGACAAATCTCTATCTCAGGAACATATGTTATACTTCCTTACCTCCATGTTCTTGCATAGGCTGTGTCCTATACCTGGAATGCCATCCTTTTCTCATCTTTGCCTCTTGAATTCCTAGCTAGATGTTAAGGTCGCATTGTCATATCACCTCCCCCATGCTTCCTTTTCCAGTAGTGACAGTTTCAAACTCATATCTCCTGCAATATTGTTTATACTTCTGTATATGCTTATTATACATTATTTTTATTGAAGTTTATTTTTCTGCATTTCCTCCCCCTATTTACACAATAATCTGTATATGGTCTAGGGACTGTGTCTTATGTAAAATTTCTATTTTCCCAGCCACAAGTGCAGCTCCTGGCCTTGGTATTTAATACTTTTATCAGTTACTTAGAGAAAAGTACATATGGCATCTTCATCGAATTGTAAGGTGACCTAAAGCTAGGAGAAATAGCTAACACATTGGATGATAGAATCAGGATTCAGAAAGACTGGAGTATTCAGCAGAATCTAATAAGATTAAATTTAATAGGTTTAAACATACAGCCCAACACTTGCTCAAGATGATAAACATTAAGGAAGCCCCTAAAACGTGTTGGGCGCTATGCTAAGAGCTAGGGATACAAAGAAGGGCAAAGGCCAGTCCCTGCTCTCAAGCAGCTCACATTCTAATGGAGGAGACTGCATGCAAATGGCTATGTACAGATAAGATATACACAGCATGAATTGGAGTTAATCACAGAGGGGAAGCTCTAGCTTTAAAGGGGACCAGGAAAGGCTTTTTGAAGAAGGTGGGATTTTAGATCAAGTGAAATAATAGTTGTAAAGCTCTTAGCAGAGTGCCTGGCATGTAGTAAGTGCCGTATAAATGTTAGTTGTTGTTTTTTATTCGTTGAGACTTAAAGGAAGCCAGGATGCAGGAGGTTGAGGCAAGGAGGGAGAGCCTTCCAAGTAAGGGGCCAGCTAATGAAAATTCAGAATTGGGAGACGGTTTTTTTGTATATGGTACCAACAAAACCAGTGTCACTGGATAATAGGGAAGGTGGAGGGGAGAAAGGAGACTGGAAAGGTATGAGGGGGCAGGTTATGAAGCACTTTAAAAGCCCAAATAGAGCATTTTATGCAATAAGTAGTCACTAGAGTTGATTGGTTGAAGACCCTAACATTGAGAAAGATTGAAGAGAAGAGAAGAAGGGATGGCAGAGGATGAGATGGATAGACAGTGGCAACACGGAAGCAACAAACGTGAGCTTGGACAGACTTCAGGAGATTAGTGGAGGACAGAAGGGCCTGGCAAGCTATGGTCCATGGAGTCAGGAAGAGTCGGACATGACCAGAAGACTGAATGACAACAACAGAGTTGATTGAATAAAGGAATAGCGTCGTCAGACTTGAGTTTTAGGAAGATCAGTTTAGCAGCTAAATGGAGGATGGCCTGGAGAGGGGAGGACTTTTGGGAGGGAGACCAACCAGAAGGCTACTATAATATGTAGTGTGGGTTGATGAGAGCGTGCACCAGGATAGTGGCAGTGTGAGGATTAAATCAGATAATATCACAATGCCTAATACATAGTAGGTGTTTAATAAATGCTTGTTCCCGTTCTTCCTCCTTTCCCTGCCCCATTAAGACAGTCATAGCTTCCAGATATATGGAAATGATAATCCTGCCCTGCTGTGCTCTCCTCTGATCATACTGCGTATGGAATATTGCATAGAGTTCAAGATGCCACTGTTCAAGAAAGTCCCTGATAAGGGAGAGAGTATCCAGAGAAGGGCAGGCATAAGCCTTGAGTGCATGTTCTAGGAGGCTCAGATGAAGTAACTGAGGCTATTTAGCCAGAAGAAGAAAAGACTCAGAGAGAACAAAGTAGCTGTTTTCAAATCCTTGAAGGACTATCTAAGGAAGAGGAATTGCACTTGTGCCATTTGGCCCCAGAGGGCACAACAGATGGAAGCCTCAAGGAGACAAATTGAGGTTTGGGGATAAGAAGAAACTTCCTAGTGATCAGAGCTATCCTAAAGCAAAATTGGCTCCCTCTGGGGGCAATGGGTGCCACTCATCATACATCTTCAAGAAGAAAATGTATGACTATTTGTCAGGTTGTAATGGGGATTTTTCTTCAAGTATAGGTTAGCGTAGACAGCTAGTGAGTGGGGTGCCATGGTGGAAAGAGCCTGGCGTCAGGAAGATTTGAATTCAAAATCTGGATTCAGATACTTCCTGTCTGTGTGACCCTGGGCAAGTCTCCTAACGTCTATCTGTTTCTGTTTCCTCAATTATAAAACGAGGATAATAACAACACCTGCCTCCCGGGGTTATGATAGGTGTCAGATGAGATAATATTTGCAATATACCCACATCTGAAACCTCAAAGGGGGGATATGAATTGGTCTCAACCCTAAAAAATGTTTCATTATGAAGCCAAGAGTGAATCTAAATGGCAAAAAGTCTTGAGTTCCTAACAGAAGACGATCAGTCAAATGAACTAGGAATCTGTTTAGCCTGGAGAGGAGAAGACTTGGGGCAGGGCATGATAACAGTATGTAATTGAACAGCTGTCACTTGGAAGGGGAATTAGACTGATGATGATGATGATGATGACACAACAACAGTGATGATGATGGCGATGCTAACGATTGCTTTTATAGAGTGCTTTAAGGTTGGCAAAGCACTTTACATGTGTTTCATTTGATAACATTTTGACCTATCAAGTGACTTGTAGAACCACTGGGTGGATGTTGAAAAGCTAATGGATGTCAGGATAAACTTCCTAACAATGAAGCTGTTCAAATATGAACTAGGCTGTCTTGGGAGGGAGTGGATTCCTCTCTTCAAGCAGAAGCCGGATGATAATTTGTTGGGTAGTTATTGTGGGGGCTTTCTTTTGGGTATGGGTTGAACTATATGTCTTTTGAAGTCCATCTCTGCCACTCACTGCCTGGTTGACCTTAGGACAATCATTTGCCTTCTCTGTTGGTAATGAGAACACCACAAAGGACTTCTGGCTGCCCCTACCCTATCCTGGACCCTAACCACTAGACCTCATCTGTAAAATAAGGGGGTTGGACTAGATGATCTTTAACTAACTCTAAATCTATGGTCCTATTACTCTGTCAGAGCCTGTGGTCCCAATGAATCCCAGAAAGCACTTTAATGAGCATTCAGAAACACCCCCATTTTTCAGAGGTGGAAACAAAACAAAGAAAACAGCAGTTATTTTGCCATTGCTACATGCAGTTGTAGGCTCTGTCAGTGATGAGAACACAGCAGCGGACTTTTGGCTCCCCCTACCCCATCCTGTACCCTAACCACTAGACCACATTTCCTGCTTATTTTTCAGAACTAACATATTTTTCAGATCCTGACCTTGTTTGATATATAAAATGAGTTTAATAAACTTAAAGGCTATGTTAAAAAAATGGAACATGATTTATCAGTAAGAAGAATTTCCTGACCAACGATCTGCAGAGGTACCCCAGGAGCCTGACCCAAACCACATCATTTTTTTAATGCTGCCTTTTAAAAATTCCTGACCTCCCACCAAATTCTGCCCAGACAGTTTTGTTACTGTTCTAGTGGTATACACTCTGTCCCATCACACTACTTCCTGAAGCCTTATTTATTTGGGCAAAACAACAGGGCTGGGGATGGGGGACTCATCAATTCTGACTTCGACAGAAAAATGATGGAAATTATCTGGTTCTGCAGTTACTCTCTTTTTTTCACTTGGTAAAGCACATACTGGGCATTCATCATCCTGCAACTTGCTGATTGGGTTTCAGCCTCACTCTTGCCTTCCTGTGTCAGTCCAAATGCCTTGCAAAACTTTGCCTGGCCTCTTCATGCTTCTTTCAAACTGCTGCTATGACTGCTCTCAGGACTTTTGGTTTTGTTGCCCTGTGTTCTTCTTGCAGGCATGGGAGGCAATGGTTAAACTCATTTCCTGCTTTCTTGCCTTATCCTCACATTTGCAACCTCAACTCAAGGTCAGAGCAGTGTGTGAGGGATTCAGGTACATATGTACAACCAGAGTGATAGGGAATTGGGGTGGTGCTGCTGCCAAGAGGTTTACCAGCAACATTTGGGGAAGCCAATAGCTTTCCTTAGGGAATGGGCCAGCAGGGTCCCTCAGTAGAGCCCTTCCAGACTTTGCCTGTTAATTTCAGGCAATTGTGAATCTGTGGGTTGGGATTTGGGTGAGTAGATTAAAGGAATTAAGTGTGTGGGAATGAGATTCAAAATTTCATAGTTGGAAGGGTCTTCCCTGGCCATCTGTTCTGCAGCACACCAGACACATGGCCATCAAATCTTTGCTGGGAGACCTCATGGGATGGAAGGTTCACGAGGGACATGACAGCTATATTTCAAAGTTGTTTGGAGAGGTATCAGCTTTGTTCTGCTTGGCCTAGAGGGCAGAACTAGCAATAACAGGCAAGAAGCACAAAGAAGCAAAAAATAATTTGAAATAATTCAAAAGGTTTTTTTAATTCCCCTTTTCTTTAGAATATCCTCTGAACAGTCATTTAAAAAGGTTCAGTAGTCCAATGAGTGACCTTGAGAAGAACCATATTCCCTTTCTCTCCTCGGTTCCTTTTTCCCAAGGGACATACTTTGTAAGGGCACCCAGGTGACCCTGATGGGATGATCTTTTAGAGGCTATTATACCCCCTATTTGTTTGGGTATTATGTTTTAACTCATCTGCCCAAATGCAGCATCTCTGTCCAAATTTTTATTTGGGTCTTTGTATTATCACTTGTTCCCGAGTTTAGCCTATGTCCTCCTGGGAATTCTCTTCCTGAGACAAGAAGGAGCTCAGAAAAACCAGGAGAGAGGCCAAAGACTTGATGATCACCCCATGAGACAGATTCTGATTTTATAGCTTCTTATCTCTGCTTCCTCTGAAGGCGTCTTGGTGCATAGAAGCTCAGGCAGCAGTGCCATCCAGTTCACTGCCCTGTCCTCAGACATAGCATCTCTCAGGTCAGGCTGTGACACGTAGCTGCCAATCACTGTGCTCACCCTGAGACTCATTGGCTTATTCTGCAGATGCTCACTGAAATTCCCTCTCAATAAGGACTTGCTTTCCTATTTTCTTTTTATCATCCTCCCTCTATCTCTGCTCCAACCCTCTTTCCAAGAACAAATGAAAATTAAGTTGGCTAGGAATGCTAATTCTTAGTTCATCTTCCTTTGTTCTTCATTTCTTCCTTCCTTCCTTCCTTCTTCCTTCCTTCCTTCCTTCCTTCCTTCCTTCCTTCCTTCCTTCCTTCCTTCCCTCCTTCCTTCCCTCCTTCCTTCCTTCTTTTCTACCTCCTTTCCTTCCTCCCTCCTTTTTTCCTCCCTCCCTCCCTTCCTTCTTTCCTTTATTTATTCTTTCCTTCCTTCCTTCTCTCCAGTTTCTAACCACTCACAGAACCAACACTAGTCCTAAAGCTACATCCTAAGAATCTTATATAGACCTGCCGAATCCCCAGCAGCTGAATCTTCTGGCAGCCTCAGGCACACAGCTGTTCCCTCTTTCCCTCTCAGCTCCACATATCCCCAGCTTCTGACAATATGTCATAAAACACCCAAGTGATGATGTGAATATGTGAACCTTCTGCTCCAGCTGACTAGTGCTCCAAACACTATCTCCCAAACACACTGTGCTCATACCTCTCTCCTTGCTTAGGATGCTCTCTCCTTTAATTTCTGCCTTTCTAAATGCTCTAGGGAGCTGAACTGGGAGTCAGGCAAAATTAGATTTGAATATTTCTCCATGGACTTACTTGTGGTGTGACCCTGGACAAAATACTTACCCTCTCTGGGTTTCAATTTCCTCATCTGGAAAAACAGGAATAATCATAGCATCTGCCACACAGGATTGTTGAGATCAAATGAGGTCACGAATGTAGAGTATTTTGTAAGCCTTAAATGTGCTTTATAAGTGCTAGTTGCAATTATTGCTGTTGTCTCAGTCTTACCTTTTCTGTGGAGTTAAGACAGAAATGTCCTGGGACGAGATGGTGAGATGAGACTTTTATTTGGTATTCTGTGGACTCTATAGGAATAATTTAATTTTCTGTGGACTAATATTCTACGGATTACAGAGAAGAAGGAAAAAAAGTCTGCTTTCTATAATTGAGTAAGAGCATTGGAATGTGAGCTTATCTTCTATGGACTTGTTGGAAGCATCTTAGGGACAATTCTGGTAGCAGACAGGATGCTGAGGATGATTCATCTTGTTCCCACATGCTTCTGACTCCTTCTGCTAAGTTTCACATTTTAAAAGCTCTTTTCATATAGTTTGGAGGTTGTGAGCATTCAACATGGTGACATCTATTGAAACATTAAATATTTATGGATTGATACTATGACTGGGCAGCAGTTTTGTTTGTGATGGTGCTCAAGTTTTAGGACATTCTCAAGGGTATTTATGAATTTCTATTTGTAGCATGGAGATTTACCATCTGTTAGCTTATGAAGGATAGTAAATGTCTGGTGTAGCCACCTGGTGTTTTCTTTCTGAAGGTATTTAGTAGGTGCTAATTTTTTGCAGTCTGCAGTGATATGTTAAACAGTTTATGTCATATTGTCATCATTGTTACAGAGAGGTCGTGTGTATCCTCGTGTGTATTGCTAACATTTCTATAGTGCGTACTATGTGACAGGCACCGTGCTAAGTGCTTTACAATTATCTTGTTTGATCCTCACAACAACTCTGGGAAGAAAGTGCTATTATTATATTTTTTTAACAGATGAAGAAACTGGGACAAATATAGTTTAAGTAGCACACAGCTAGTAAGTTTCTGAGGTCGAATTTGAACTCAGTTCTCCCTGACTCCAGGCTCTGGTCTCTATCCATTGTGCCAACTATCTGTTCCAATGAGAACACCAAGGCTCTAGTCTTTCCTTTTTCCAATTCCTTTTTTTCACGCAGCTATCAAAAATGACAGTGAATATTGTTTCCCTGCTCAGTGGCTCTCTATTGCATCTCACCTAAAATTTGAAAGCTAACTAACCTTCCAGGATTATTTCATCAGACTTTCCTTCATACACTCTACAATCCATCTCCAAATCCAACAGGTCATCTTCCATCACTGAGTCTTTGCATAAGCTGACTCCTGTGCCTGGAATGCACTCTCTTATCACCTTAGCTTTTAGAAGTCCTTGTCTTGCATCAGGACTTAGCTCCATGCTCTCTCATTCATAAGGGTCTTCCCTGATTCCCCTCCCCACTTGTTAGTGGTAATTCTCCCTCTGCAAAGTATCTTATATACTTACCTATTTACTCATTGTATTACCCCAGTAGGATAAAAGGTTTTGAGAATAGAAGCTGGTTTGATTTTGCCTTCAACTCCCTAGAACCTAATATATTGCCTCATATGTAATAGATATTAACTGTTGATTGAATTAACCTGAATCTAAGATCCCTTATAGAACTGATACTTCATAACTGCATTTATCGTATTATGAGGATATAAATTAAATGAGGCAAAACAAATGAATGAACCAACCATGTGACCCCATTTGCTTTCCAGTAAAGGTGGTCTCAGAATAATTGGTCCTTAGCTTTTAAAATGGGGCTTAATATCCTTTCTGCAGTTAGGGGGTGCCGTGACCAGTACTGGATCTTATTTGAAAATAAGAACCAGAGAGTATCAATCATCCCTACCTGTCATGCACACCACCCAACCCTAGAGAATACTCTAAGGGTAATAACCAAACTCTCTGAATCTCATGGAGATGGATGACCTCTTCCCTTAGCTTCGTTCCTTTTTATATGATATTACTGTTATAGGGTTTGTTGGTGCATTAACACATCAGGGTTTATGATGGCCACCTCCCTCCCCCATCCTACTCTCAGGAAACTTCCCTTTTGTTCTACTATCTGCTGTTTCCTAATTACTTTAGACTCTATACTTAGTAAAAAATAATAAAAAATAAATGTTTAATCAGAGTAATAAAATCACTGTAAACTGAACACATTAGTGAGGAGCATGTAGCATGGTACCTCAGATACAAGACTCTCTAGAACATGAGGACTGTGTGGCATGGCCTTGTGGATTCTTTTTTCTAAATGGACTCTGAAATGTTAGGATTTCTTTTTATTTGATCCTAATCTAGTATCCCTAATAAGTCTTGTCTCACTTAGAATAGTGCTTAGTTTTCTTTCATAAATATTTGTTGAATTAAATGCCAGAAACATACTGGAGTCCTTTGTATCCCTCCAAAGTTTCAAATCACTTTCTTATGGTATCTCCAACTACCTTCTTGGTTGGACTCAATTGTTCAGATCCCAAAAGCAAATATTAAATCTTTTTCTTTCTATCCTCAAATAGTTCCCTCTTCCAACTTTTTTTTTATTGGTGGCACAGAATTCAGCTTCTTCAATATTCAGCAATGCAAATAAAAATTGGGCTGAGGTGGGGCAAGAAGAATTATCATAGTGGATGACAGACAGAATCTAAAAAGACCTTGATAGGTTAGGACTAAATCTAATAAGATGCAATTTAAGAGGGATAAATGTAAAGTCTTATACTTGGATTCAAAACATCGATTTGGGAAGTATTAGGATGGAAGAAGCACAGCTAGAAATCAGTTTGTTTGAAAAAAAATCTTACATAGGAGGAGGGGAGTAGACTCAATATGTGTAAATCATGGGCCATGGGCCGGCAAGAAAGCTAGTGTGGTTTTAGGCTGCACTAAGAGGTGGTATAGTTTCCAATACTAGGGTATTGATAGTCTCTCCGCACACTGTCCTGGTCAGACCACACCTGGAGTGTTGTGTTCAGTTCCACATTCCATAGTTTAGGAAGGAGGTTGATTGGATGGAGAGTGTGCCCAGGAAGATGTTGAGGATGATGAAGATCCTCCAGATATTGCCATACAAAGATCAGTTGAGAGAAATAGGGATATTTAACTTGAAGAAGAGAAGACTTGGTGGTGGGATTAGGGGAGGGGCTGCTACATTCTAGTTGTTTTCAAGAATCTGAAGGGCAGTCATGTGGATGAAAGATTATGCTTCCTCTGTTTGGTTTTAGAGGCTAGAACAAAGAGTAATGGGTAGAAGGCCCAGAGACAGATTTCAGTACAATGAAAGGAAAAGACATCCTAAAGCTCTCTCCAAATGGGATGCTGATTTCCCCATCATTTGATATCTCCAAGCAAAGCACTATGCTGTAGAGGGGATTGTTATAGTTGTCTTCAGTGTTCCTTCTAACCCTGATATTCTGTGATTCTGGGATTCTTTTTCTCATTAGCTAATTCACATCATTGTGGACAAGGCACTTAACCTACTTTTCTAAACCTCTTAGTTTCTTTGTAAATTAAAGATTATACATGTATGCAATCATTATTTTACAGATGAGATGACTGAGGCCAAAAGCAGTTAATTGCCTTGCCCCTGGTGGGGAGGGGATAGCACTATGCATGGGAAAGAGCATAGTTGAAGATTTAGAATCAGAGACCTGGATTCAAATCACAACTAGATCTCTGACAGGAAGCAATTCAAATCAGTTCTGTAGCTACTCACCAAAGACCTGTTGGACTTGCCATCCACTCTATTTCTGCACTCCAAGGTCCATCAACCTTGCCGTGTACCCCTCCCCCTACCCCCATACACCTTGTTTTGTTTTCCCTAATTAGAATGTGAATTCCTTCAGGATAGGGAATGGCTCACTTTTCTGTTTGTATCCTAAATCTTTAGCTCCATGCTTGCCACATAGGAAGTGTTTAATGGATACTATTTCATTTATTCATTCATTTACAACCAGGCTGCTAAATACTATGTTGCTATGTTTATATCCCCACAAGGATATTTACATTGCTGGGCACACACACACACACACACACACACACACACACACACACGACACTCAGTACACATAAATTAATCAACTTGAAGAGCTGTAACACTAGAAAGAAATGAAACTGCAAAATAAGTGGCTGAAAAAATTAAATATATGTTTTTGATTACTCCCAAATTGCCACCCATCATAAGGTCCCGCCATGATTTAAGAAGAGGCTAAACTGTGGTAATTCTTGGTATCCCTTCCTTCTGCCAAAGAGACTCCATCTCCCTGAAGTGCACACTTTGAAGGAGGCTGATGGCCTTGAAGGTTGAGCTTAGAAAAACACATGTAAAGGAAGAAAGCCTATTATTCCCATTAGCTTTAGGACAGCCTTCCTAAGGGAATGTTGAAAAGATTAATACCTTATTACCTACAAGAATATGAGGGGTGTGCATGTGCCTTTGTCTTAAATCCTTGCACATGTTGAATGGAGGAGGTTGCTACCCCCTTGGAAATTGTTGGAAATTGTTCTGTGTTTGGAGTCTGACACCCTGGGTTTGAATTCCAACTTTGCCACTTATTAGCTGTGAGACCATGGGAAGGTCACTTAACTTCTTTGGCTCCTCAGTATCCACATCTGTAAAGTTAGGTACTAGATAATATCTAATGTTCCTTCAAGATCTAAATCTACAATCCCATGATTTTCTCCTTGTCAAAAGCTCCTTTCTATAGCTACAAAGGGATAGAGTCATTAGGAGATTATGGTTGAGACTAAAAATCACTTGAGGCAGACATGCTCAGGCAGGGAAATGTGAAATTAGCATCACCACAAGAGACTTTAGAAGTCAACCTACTCATCGTACAGATGGAGAAACTGAGTCTCAGAGAGCATCAATGAAAAGGACTAAAGTGCTCTAATGTTTTTTCCAGTGCCTCCCTCCTCTCCTTTCCCCTATATTGCTCCTGGACTGACTGTATTATGCAAATACACTGTTGGAAGCCAGGGTTGGTTGCCGTTTCATATGTCCAGCTTCAAGGAATTTATTTATATTACATCATATCCCCTCCACAACTCAAACAGGAACTTGTCCCCTCTTTCCTCCTGTGTTTCTGGTTGGTTCCAATATTTCTGATGCCCTTGGACTAGAAGCTGGATGCCGTAACCCCACTCTGGGAGCTTAACACTTGTTTCTTCTTCCAACAACTTTCATAAGATCATAGGAGACCATAGATTTAGGACCATAAGAGGCCTCGGATGCCACTGGGGAGAAGAGAGTACTTGTGATGGGTGGCCTTTTTTCAGTAAAGAATGAGGTAAGGTTCTCCGCAGAGAGGAGGAATAGGGTAGGTTTCTAGAGATTAGGTATGGAATAGATATGCTAGAAAATTAAAATAGAAACAGGAGCCACTAAGCCATATGTAAGGATCCTCACAATTCACATATTGATGTAGAGAACTGCACATTTACATATTTCTTTTTAAATTAATATATTAACATTAAAGTTAGATAGAAGCTACATTTTAATCTGGTTCAGGTCACACTGTTGTGGGCCATATGCAGCTCGTGGGCCATGTGTCCGACGCCTCTCTCTAGAGAGAGTGACTTTCAATTGGGGTCAATAAAAGGGTGATTAGACAGCAGTGAGAACCTAATTGAGATGGTGTAGCATACATTTATATAGGATTCAGCCAAGATGATATGTGATTTCCTCTAAGGGCATTTAACAGCAGGGTAGTAGTAGGAGGAGAGGAGGCTGGTGGTGGAAACAATCCAAGGTTGGAGTTAGCCAAGGCATGGTCGGTGATAGGACAAGAGTACAAGGGATTTGAGGACAGATAACATAGAATGTAAAGTCTAACTGATGAAAAATAGCATGAAGGTTCCAAAGGGAAGAAAGGAGAGCAGAGCAAAGGCCATGGCTTATATATCTTTGTTACTTATGGTCAACCCTTTTGTAAATATGTGCTTGGGAAATCTGGATCATGAAAGGGTCACCATTACAACAACTGGAAGGAGTGGGAGGAGGAAGAACTAAAAACTAAACAAACAAATGAAATCCTCCAAGTTTTTAGCTAGTGTTGACCCATGAGCCTTGCCTTGGTGTGTAAACCTGAGGAGGCAGAGTTAGCCAAGGGTAATTGATGGCCTTAAAATAACTAACTCCTAGATGGCGGCTGGTAAGCAGGGAATAGCGTGAGCTCTGTACCGAGTCCCTCCAAAAACCTATAAAAAAATGGCTCTGAACCAATTCTAGAATGGCAGAACCCACAAAACAGCAGAGGGAAGCAGAGCTCCAGCCCAGGACAGCCTGGATGGTCTCTGGGTGAGGTCTATCCCACACGGAGCTGGGAGATGGGAGCTGGGAACGGAGTGGAGCAGAGCCCAGCCTGAGCGGCGTGGACCAACAAGACCAGCAACTGGGCAGAGCATGCCCTAGTGCCCTGAATCAGTGAGCTGTGGCAGTTAACGAGACTTCTCAACCCACAAACACCAAAGACTGCTAAGAAGGTTAGTGGGAAAAGCTGTGGGAGTGGAAGGAGTTCGTGGTTCGGCTTCCAGCCCCGGGGGCAGCGGAGGTGGGGCAGCCAAGGCTGCTGTTGATTCCGGCTCCAGGCCCACCTGGTGGGAGGAATTAAGTGGCGGATCAGAGCAGGGGTGCAAAGCCTGCTGAAGATCTAAGCCCAGTTCGGGTTGGGGGTTCTTGGGGAAGGAGCAGTGCTGGTGTGGCAGAGCTGGCACCTCCCCCCCAAACGTGGAACATAGAACTCTGTAGTCTACAAGCAGTCATACCCCACTAAAAAACTCAAAGATCAAGTTAGTTGGCTGGGAATATGGCCAGGCAGCGAAAACGCACCCAGATTCAGTCTCAGACTTTGCATTCTTTTTTGCTGACAAAGAAGACCAAAACATACAGACAGAATAAATTAATAAAATCAAAGAGCCTACAACAGAAACCTCCAAGAAAAACATGAATTGGTCCCAGGCCATGGAAGAGCTCAAAAAGGATTTGGAAAAGCAAGTTAGAGAAGTAGAGGAAAAATTGGGAAGAGAAATGAGAAGGATGTGAGAAAACCATGAAAAACAAGTCAATGACTTGCTAAAGGAGTCCCAAAAAAATACCGAAAAATACACTGAAGAAAACAACGACTAACTCAAATGGCAAAAGAACTCCAAAAAGCCAATGAGGAGAAGAATGCCTTGAAAGGCAGAATTAGCCAAATGGAAAAGGAGGTCCAAAAGAGCACTGAAGAAAATACTACTTTAAAAATTAGATTGGAGCAAGTGGAAGCTAGTGACTTGATGAGAAATCAAGATATTATAAAACAGAACCAAAGGAATGAAAAAATGGAAGACAATGTGAAATATCTCATTGGAAAAACCACTGACCTGGAAAATAGATCCAGGAGAGATAATTTAAAAATTATTGGACTACCTGAAAGCCATGATCAAAAAAAGAGCCTAGATATCATCTTTCAAGAAATTATCAAGGAGAACTGCCCTGATATTCTAGAGCCACAGGGCAAAATAGAAATTGAAAGAATCCATCGATCGCCTCCTCAAATAGATCCCAAAAAGAAATCTCCTAGGAATATTGTCGCCAAATTCCAGAGCTCCCAGATCAAGGAGAAAATACTGCAAGCAGCCAGAAAGAAACAATTTGAGTATTGTTGAAACCCAATCAGAATAACCCAAGATCTGGCAGCCTCTACATTAAGAGATTGAAGGGGTTGGAATACGATATTCTGGAGGTCAATGGAGCTAGGATTAAAACCTAGAATGACCTACCCGGCAAAACTGAGTATCATGCTCCAAGGCAAAATATGGATTTTCAATAAAATAGAGGACTTTCAAGCTTTCTCAGTGAAAAGACCAGAACTGAATAGAAAATTTGACTTTCAAACACAAGAATCAAGAGAAGCATGAAAAGGTAATCAAGAAAAAGAACAAGAAAAAGAAATTGCAAGGAACTTACTAAAGGTGAACTGTTTTGTTGACATTCCTACATGGAACGATGACGAGTATGATTCATGAGACCTCAGTATTAGGGTAGCTGAAGGGAATATGCATACATATATGATTATGTATATATATATATGGGTAAATGTGTATGTATGTATATATCTATGTGTGTGTGTGTGTGTGTGTGTATATATATATATATATATATATATATATATATATAGAGAGAGAGAGAGAGAGAGAGAGAGAGAGGACACAGGGTGAGTTGAAGATGAAGGGAAGATATCTGAAAGAAATAAAATCAAATTAAGGGATGAGAGAGGAACATACTGAGAGAGGGAGATGAGGAGAGATAGAATGGGATGGATTATCTCCCATAAAGGTGGCAAGAGCAAGCAGTTCTGTGGGAGGAGGGGAGAGGGCGGATGAGGGGGGAAATGAGTGAATCTTGCTCTCATCAAATTTGGCCTGAGGAGGGAATACCATACATACTCAATTGGGTATCTTACCCCACAGGAAAGAAGAGGGAAGAAGATAAAAATAAATGGGGGGGGGGATGACGGAGGGGAGGGCTGATGGGAGTGGAGGTAGTCAAAAACAAACACTTTCGAAAGGGGACAGGGTCAAGGGAGAAAATTCAATAAAGGGTGATGGGTTGGGAAGGAGCAAAATATAGTTAGTCTTTCACAACATGAGTATTGTGGAAGGGTTATACATAATGATACACATGTTGCCTATGTGGAATTGCTTGCCTTCTTAAGGGGGGTGGGTGGGAAGGGAAGAGGGGAGAGAATTTGGAACTCAAAGTTTTAAAAACAGATGTTCAAAAACAACAAAAAAAGTTTTTGCGTGCAACTAGAAAATAAGATACACAGACAATGGGGTGTAGAAATTTATCTTGCCCTACAAGAAAGGAAGGGAAAGGGGATAGGAGGGGAGTGGGGTTACAGAGGGGAACACTGACTGGGGAACAGGGCAACCAGAATATACGCCATCTTGGAGTGGGTGGGAGGGTAGAAATGGGGAGAAAATTTGTAATTCAAACTATTGTGAAAATCAATGCTGAAAACTAAATATGTTAAACAAATTAAAAAAAATAACTAACTCCTTGTACCCGCAAGTAATTAGACCTTAGAAATGTAGACAATGCTTTCATACGCGTTATTTCATTTAATCCTCATGACAGACCTATGAGAGAGGTCTCTCATATCTTCATTTAGTAAATGGGAAACTAAGGAAATTTCAAAGTGAAGTAGATTCACTTCACTTGTCTAAGGTCACACAATTAATACATGGCAGACCTATGACTATAATTCAGATCTTCCATCTCTGCCCCTTCTGAACTGGCTGTCCACAATGCCTGAAATTCTGACTCACTTCTGATTTCTAGTTTTCCTGACTTTTTTAAAGATCCAGCTCAAATCCTGCCTTGGTCAGGAAGAGTTTCCCATCCTTCTGCTACTAATTAATGCATTCGCCTTGTAGTTACCTTCATATATTCTGTACGTATCTGTTAGGTACCTGGTTGTCTCTCACATTAGAATGTATCCTTCTTAAGAGCTGGGTTGATTCTTTCCCTTTTTCTTCATATTCCCAGATCTTAGCCCACAGCCTGGCACAGAGTGGGCACTTAGCAATGCTTGTTAACTGACTGACTGGAGCCGCTGTGATTTCTACTTTCCTTGTGCCCTATTGTTTCATTACATAGGTACCAGAAGGCCTGGAATGCCTTCAAAACGCATATAAGTGAAGAATTTTCCATTCCCTGTTGCCACTGGGGAAAAAGTCAGAAATTAAAATACAAATAATTGTGGGAGGGAAAATGCATGAAGCCATTAACACTTTCATTTGAATTAGTTTTTATGGATATTTTCTTCTGTGTTAGGAGAGACATAGGAGAAGTAAAGAGTCCTGTGGTTTTCTTGAGGATTGGTTATCAATGACTAGAAAAGACCACGGGTAGCTGGGTGTCACTGAAGACAAACATCGCCTAATTCATAATGAGGACTGGTTTTTTTAAAAGATAAAATAGGCATTTAATTTCATAGATTTGGTGGCATATTCTCATCCCTCCAAGTATCTTCTCTGTCACTGGTAGTAATCCCAGAAATTTCACCATTATAAGGGGAATTTGGATCTTGAAGACTTCTTAGTACTCCGGAGTTTCCTATAAAAACATATCTAACCCTGTTTGGTCCTTTATATGCTTGTCCCAACTCTCATTCCCACTGATAAGTTGGGTTCCTCGGTCCAAGGCTAGTCACATCTCCTCTTGTTTTTAGAGCTGCCCCTGTGAAGTTGAAATGTCCTTTTCTAATAGCACCATCTTGAGACTTCATTCTGGAATGTTCTTCCTGATACCAATGATTAGTGCCCCAATTTCATTTAACCAATTGACAGCAATTAGTTTTTATAAAAGAATATTTACTGAGAAGATAAAGCAATCACAGGAATAGAAGCAGGGCACAATCTCCACTACACCACTTAAATCCCTACGGCGAGTAGACTCAAACTTAAAGTGTTTGCCCTACGTTACTTTATACCCCACTAAGTTCACTTCTGAATGCAGCGACATAGCTAATAAACAAATCCCTTCCTCTTGAAGGACCCAGTATCTTGGCTGTGGGATCAGTGCACTGCTGGGCAGTCCTTGGGGCTCTGCTGGTAGATCAAAATATTCTGGCAAGGACTTCCATCACTGGATCTCTGTTTCTTTGACCTTTAAAAGCTCACAAAGTCACAACAGCATCATTCCCCTAATTACAGGAAAGAATAAATGCCAAGAGCCAAGCCCAGTGGCACCATGGTCTGTCCACATGTTGGCCTGGGTGAGGGGAGCTTAAGGACTCTTTTCTCAGTCACAGGCTTACAGCATGCCTTTCCTTGATCACAGCCAGAACAACTTTATAATCGGCCACCTGTAAGTCTTTTGTACACTTCATTTCTGGCTTAACAGCCAATCAAAGAAGCCCTTCCTCCACCACATGAATTGACAGAAAGTGATCATAGAGTGTGCACATACTCCAGAGTTATTCACATGGGGCATGGCATTTGGTGTGCCCCTGTGCATGCTTATAAAGGCTAGGCTCTCAAAGGCCAGTCCACATTACAATAGTTTAAAACATTGTTAGTTTCAAGGATTAGAGTCAGATCCATAGAATGGCAAAGCTGGAAAGGACATCACAATGACTTTATCTCACTCCACTTAATGGATAATGAATAATGAATAATAAGACAGAAAGATGGCAGCAAGACAGGAAAAGAGAAGGATATGGGATAAGAAGAGTATGCAAAAGCCATCTTGATGGAAAGCCTATCCTGTGCCCAGAAGGGAAGCTCATGGGGAGATGAGAGAGGACCAAATATCATCTTTACTTATTTCTCATCTCATACTTTGCCCAGGCCACCTCTATAATATGAAGGACTGATAGATTGCTTGCAGTCACCTGCGTCAACATGGATGCTATAGGACCTATAGCAACTAGAACCAGATCTTTGGAATACCATATATATCTAGCTATAAGTTTTCAAAAATAGAAAGTCAAAAGATTTCAAGTGGTGGAGTTGGACTGTTACTAGCAACTTAATAGTGTCTTTGCAAAAACTTATTGTGCCCAGGAGTGTACTGGCAAATATTTAACAACAGGCTCTCTGGGAAAAAGTATGCAAAATTATTTTAAATTTCATCTGCATTATTAACATTCCATTAATCATGTTTTAAGTTTAGACAATCAACAATAATTACTTCGCTGATTTCTGAGGCGTAAATGCTCACATTGAAAATTCAATGATCAGCTATCATGAGCCCGGAAGAGTTAATTCCAACACACCTTTGTTTGTGCTGGTCCATGTTGCATTAAGTGAAGTGTTATTTTTTTTTATTTCTCCCTCCTCAATGGGTTCAGGTCAGCTCTCCCTCATTCTACCCTGGGGATTCTAAACTTTTGGAAGGCTATGAAAGTTTTTGAATGCCGATGCATTCACTTCTTCCAATGTCAGTGGAAATGATAGCTCTTTAAGTAAACACACCCATGCACAAACACAAAACCCCCTTAATGATAGGTTCTCCCAATGTCAGCACTATTATTATCATTAGCTTTTGTCTGAGGTCAGTCTATTTAGGTGCCAGGAGCCATTAAAAACATTAATAGGTAAATCTGAGATAGATTATAAAGATTCTTAGCAGAATTGAGTCTAGACTAAAACTGGGAGACAATACAGTTGGAACATTATAAAAAAGATATCTGACACAAAATTCTTTTTAATTACTTCTTAGTGCCAGCCTTTACTTCCTAGCTATCTTATACAGACATTTGCTCTTGCCTGAGACATTTGCCAAACAACTCTCCCAACCCTGGGCAATGACAGGAATCAGGAGTATTGAGATTCCACATTTTTCCTTGCCCCTAAAGTAGAGTTGGCCATCTTATTTCTTTTTTGTCTCTGGGGTTGCCAAAGCTTTCGTATACCTGTAATACAGAGTGTTGGCATCCAACTCTGCCAAGATTGATGCCAATGAGTTTCATCAAATTGTGGGTCAGAGGAACTGCTGTTAGGAGGAACAGTATCCTAGCAACTAAATGACTCACTTTTCAAATAATATCATTATTTTCTCATTAAATGTGGTAGGAGGTGGGGAAGATATTTTACTTACTCCCCAAAATCTGTTGGTGCTACAGTTCAGTTTACCATGTATATGCAGATTAAGAGGTTCCCATTGTGACATTCTTCCTACCCCCCAATCTTTGAACGTTCAGGATCTTTTAAATTAGAACACTTCTTTCATGAATACATATATACATACACATACATACACACTCACGCACACACACATACACATATAATTAAAACTTCATTCATTGCTTCCTTTAATCTCAATAGTTAAAAACTATACATTATTTTCTGTTGGGTTAGGAACAGTTCCAACTTCCAATCCCCAATTTAGATTACATGCTCAGAAACTAACTCCAAACATTTACTGAGTTTGAAGGTCATGGTGCTATTGACTGATTTCCAGTTATAATATATGTTGTCCTAACATGATTTTTTTTTCTTTAATGCTGGGCTCAGTCCAAAAATGCAAGGATCAAAGCATCTGGACTTGTTGCTTTTATGTTTGGCATATAAAGGGGCTGGCAGTCACCAATGTGGTCTTGGCTGGGCTCTTCATGTTTTCATTCTCTGATGCGAAACAGTTGGGAATCACAGACCCTCCAATGGCTTGAGTGGACTAAATAAAAATTGGCTTAATAACCTGCCAAGCATTTGGAAGTGCCAACCTCCACTGTTTGCAGCAGTTATTGGCTGTGGCATGTTCCTTTCTTTCCCTCTTTCTCATTTTAAAAGAAAAAAATTGTTATAAAATTGGCATTTCGAGAACAGCTTTTGAAATAAGTAAACTATTCATCTCATTATCCTGACTTTATCATCTTTCATCTTCTTGTATTCATTATGGTACATTGTGTGTTGTGTGTTTTTATGTTATGTTCCTTTGTATTGTGGCTCAGATTAAAAAAAAGTATGAGGTGACTTCATAATCAATGACACTTGGATACTCAACTCTTCATTCATTAGCAAGCATTTATTAAGTGCCTAACAGGGGTGGGGAACCTGTGGGCTTGAAGTCACATGTGGCCTTCTATGTCCCTGGTTGCAGCCATTTGACTGAGTCCAAGTCCCCCAAGTCCTCTTAAGGGGATTTGTTCTGTGAAGGTTGGATTCAGTCAAAAGGCCACACTTGAGGACCTAGAAGGCTACATGTGGCCTGGAGGCTGCAGATTTCCCACCTCTGGACGAATACGTGCAAGGCACCACATTAGGTACTGGGATAACAATAACAATAACAAAAATGAAATATTCTTTGCCCTCAGGGAGTTTCATTCTTACTTGAAATTTTATCTCAATTGGTGAAACTGTCTCCCCAAGTAATGACAGCCCAATTAGCTAAGATTGCAATGGTATTTAGCTCAGTGACAATCCTTCTGGTTCATAGGTCTTTGGTAGGATCCTAAAAAGAAAAGTAAATAATGTTATAAATATGTAGCCCAGGCTTAATGCAGCTGAAATTTTTTAAGTGTATTAAATCATATGCCTTAAAAACAAACAAAAAACCAAAAACCACTTTGTGGTGCCATAACACCCTGCCATTATTGGTGCTGATGGAGGTAGAATTGTTTAATTTAATTGTTTAAGGTATTTTCCTAGTTGTGAACCTATATATATATATATATATATATATATATATATATATATATATACATATATATATATATATATATATATATATATATATACACACACGCACATACACATACAAATCAAATATTTGTCTGTGTGTTGGAGTTGGGGGTGGGAGTGGAATCAGTGCCAAGACTCAATAATCTGAAAATATTTATGGAAAATGAAGCTGGGTCAGAACGGTTTGTTGCTTAATGGCCCCAGGGTTGGTTTTTCTGTTCAGTCTCAAAAATGAGTTGGGAGTCACAGGAAGTCTGCTAGGGTTAGTGCAAGAGAGAAGGATAAGTCTGAACAGAGACCCTGAGCTAGTTGCTGATTGATGGTGCTGGGCACAGAGAAAATATATAGAAATTTGGGCTCAGGTGTCCAACATCCAATGGCCTTCAGAGTGGTTGGGGTTGAGTGTTGGTCAAGGGTAGTAGTTCTAGTAAGCAAACTGACTACCATAGAGCAGAATCAGCTCTTCTATTGGGCTCATGAATTTTCTTCCTTTAGATAAACTGAGGCAGAGGATGGATAAAAGACAAAGATTGTGCTTTTAGGAACCAAAGTCCTTGAACTCTCTAGAGGAAAAAAGAGAGGTAACAACCAGTTTAGAACAGGATCCCTGAAGTTCCAGGTTTCAGGCTAGGGAAACAATCTTTGCTGGCCAGATTGGGAATAGTCTTTCTCTTCTAAGGAGTCTAGAGGCAAGGCCAGGGTTTCTCTGTTGCTAGTGAGTCAAAAATAATGGAGGCAGCCTAAATTCTTTGCAAGCCTAAAGTCCAGAGAAAGTCTTCTTGAAAGGGTCAGCAAGATGGGAAAGTCACATCATATCCAGGGCTTAGGGTCAGTGAAATATATTCTAACTCCTTCATTCTTCCCTGGGCTCTCCTCCTGACTTGATACTTCCTTCTTCACCAAATCCTAGTAGCCTTCTCATCCTGGAAGACACTTTCACTACCAAGTACCAGTAGCCTTTTCACTCTAGAATATTCCTCTATCTTCACCACGGAAGATCATTCTAGTCTCTCAGCCTTTTCCTGTGGGTGGCCAGTACCTCCAAAACCCTCACTTTTAAGGAACAGCCCAGGACAGCCATATCCATTCCTTCATTCTTCTTGGGACTCCACTCTTTGCTCTCCAGAATTTTTGCTCCACTATGATTCCCTGTAGATGCCTCCTCCCTTCCAGCCCCACTCCCACTTTAAATCATGTATGTTATTTTCACCATTAGAACATAAACTCCTTGAGGGTAGTATATGTCTTTCCTTTTGCTTCTGTCTTTATTACTATTACTTAGCACAGTAGCTGGCACATAATAAGCATTTAATAAGTTCTTATAGTCTTGATTTCATTTTGAAGATAAATGAGCTGGCTACTAGGCTTTTAAAACCAAATCTACTGACTATAAGTAGAGAGCTTCATCTAGGAAACAGCCCAGATGTGTTTAGGGTTGCCTTCTCTGACATTAAGATATAACAGAAGGGGCTCCATAAGACAAGACAAGGGAACTAATAAAGGCCAAGGTCAAGGACATTGTATGTAAGATAAGGATTAATTAAAAAAAACTTGCAAAATTTTTTTTTCTTTCATTGCCATTATACTCTCTCATTTTTCCAGTATTCCTTAGCATGAAAACCCCAAATAACACCTAAAGGGTGCTTACTTTTTTTTACAGAAGAAGTCAAGGAAGAAAGAAAACAGTCTGTTTATTCTTATATAAAGGAAGTGGCAAGGAAAAAAGTTTCTTGAATGATACTCTACTGGTCATTTAGTCCAAACCATATTTGAAAAAAATTCCCTGGAGATCAAACCCAACAAGTGGTCATATGGTCTATGCTTGTAACCCTCAGGCAGGTGAAACCCATTAGACAGTGAAATAGTCTGTTCTCTGCTTAGAGGGCTCTGTTTGTTTGTTGGCTTTTTCTTATATCAAGTCAACATCTGGTTCTTTGTCATATCTATTCATTATCCTTGGTTCTTCCAAACAAAACATGTCTACTCTCTCTTCCCACTTCTGCAAATACTTCAAGATAGATATTGTTCCTTAAGTCTCCCTTCCTCCAAGGTAGATAGAGGTCATAAGATTATGGGCTTAGAGCTGGAAGGGAACCATAGAGTCCATTGAATCCAATCTTTTCATTTTACGGAGAGAAAATGAGGCCCATGAACATGAGGCCCAGAACATGAGGCCCATGAAGGCTAAATGACTTGCTTAAGTTATACAGATAATAACTAAAGTTTACTAGAGATAGGTAACCAAACACAGTAATGGAAAGGGATAGGATTTTAAAACAGGTACTCTGACTCTGGAACAAGTGTTTATTTGAATATTTCATACTGCCTTCACCCCATTCTCCCATAGCGTGATCTCAAGGGCCTTTACCATATTGGTTGTATTGGTTGTCTTCCTCTGAATGTTCAAAAGTTTATTTGTCCTCCAACATATTTATGATCCTTCCTTAAATGTGGTGATAGAGATAGAAACTGGACCTGCAATTTCACTAGCAGAAACTACCAGGCAAAGAAAGGCCTTCTGCCAAGGCAAGTTGACAGCTCATCTGCCATTTACAGGAGTCAGAGAGTTTCGTTACAGCATTGAGAGATTAAGTGACTTGCCCCAGGTCAAGCAGTAAATATGGATGAGATGTAAGACTTGAACTTAGGGCAGCTAGGTGGTGCAGTGGCTAGAGCATTGGCCCTGGAGTTAGGAGGACCTGAGTTCAAATTTGACCTTGACACTTTATTAGCTATGTGACCCTGGGCAAGTCACTTAATCTGATTGCCTAAAAGAAAAACAAAGACTTGAACTTATGTATTTCTGGTTTCAAAGCTATCTTATATACCATGCTGACTCTCAGTATATGGTGACTAGAATGAATCACTATATTCCATATGAAGTTTATGACTCTGTGATTTAGAAAGGAGAGATGGTGGCAGCAAATCTCCACCCCACCCCACCCTTTAAACACAGCCACAATAGGAGACACCAGGATGCCAACACCTCGGACCTTAGAAAAGTCTCCTAGACAGGTGAAATCATCCCAAACCTGTATGCTCCAGACCTGCCACATCACCGATTCATGAATTTTTCCCCTGATTAGTACCAGGCAAATGTACAAGCAAAAGTAAAGCCTCGGGGGAGGGGAATGTAGTACTATTTTGTATAATCTTGATTAAAATCATATGTGCGTATAGTACCCATGTAAAGGCTAAAAGGAGAAGTTCAGCTACCAAAGACTGCCAATCTGGCGTTTTTCACTGGCTTGAAAGCGTACTTCTTTTAAACTAGAAAGATGACATTTGAATTGATAATTTAAGCAGACTGGCCTTCATTTGCATGAACATGATAAATGTATAGCAAACATAGATGATAGAGAACGCATTCAGTGGGAAAAAAGTCCCAGTGTTAAATTAAGATGATTTTTTAAACAAGGGAATTTAAGGACCCACCTCTCCTCCTTATGAATTAACTCTTTCAGCTTAAATGTTGTTTGCTTTTCTTAATGTCACTCAGCTAACAACCCTGTATCCATGCATTCCTTCTGTGTGAGGGAATGATGAAAAATAAGGTACTCTAATACTTATACCTAGTCTGACTATCCAAGGCCTTTAAAAAAATATTTTGTTTATAAGCAAGTAAGCGAGCATATGGGTGATCCCTTTCTGGGTGCAATTGCTTCATCCACCACATTTTGGCATTTCATTTTATTAGCAGAAGGCTCACATATGGTTTCCATGTTCCCAAGCTGTCTTTATGGATACACCAGCTGAATTCTGCAGCATTTTCTCCTTTTCTTCTCTACCCATTTCCCAGATGCCTTTACTCAAAGGGAGAGACCCTTCTTAGTTTGGAAGAGTATACCATGGGAGCCATCTCCAGGGAACAGCAGGGTCCTCACCTGAAGAAAGCATGAAAGCCAACGCCTGCAGATCCTCTTGAAGAGGGTCTGATGCCAGAGCCAAAACATTTATTTTTTCAAACAATAACATTATTCTATAAACACACTGGGCTCCGGAGGACTTCAATTTCACTGTTCCATCTGGCCCTACGAAGCTGCCAGTGGAGGAGACTCTTAGAAAACCATCCATCAGTTTTGGAATGATGGAGAGGGGATGAAATGCAGAGGGAGCCTCTTAAGGGCTGAAGTGTAGAAGACACAGTCTAGCCGATGAAGGCCAAAGAATGACAGAGCACAAAGGAGCCCATTCAGCTGGGTTTGGTTTAAGCTTTCCAGTGTGTGTGTATCTTTGTGTTACTGATAGAGTTAATTGCTTGGAAAACTGTACAACTTGCAGATTCTGGCCAAGTGGTAAACACAACTACTTGGAATAAAAAATAGCTGAGCGTCAGATTGAAACATCTTGGGCTGTCTTCCGAGGGGCTTACTTTGGCTTTTCCAAAGGGAAAAAGCAGATCGTTTTTCTTCTTCTGCTCTTTATTGCCCTCTTACTCATAGAGAAAGAGATAATATCTACCTTCCACAAGAATCTGGGGGATTTGGATGTAGCTTTCATTAACACTGTGTAGGACTTCTGAAAGAATCATGGCAATATTAAACACTTTCCTCATTGGAATCGATTCAAGGGGCATGGCTGGGTTTTGCTTATGTCTTACATTATACGGTAAGTTTTTTGAGGATGAGGATGGTTTCACTTTTGTATTTGTAGACCCAGTGCTTAGCACAGTGCCTGGCACATAATAATAAAAATCTAGAATAAGTGGTACTGTGGATAGAGTGATGGGCCTGGAGTCAGGAAAACATCTTCACAAGTGCAAATCTGGCCTTAGACACTGACTAGCTGTGTGACCCTGGACAAGTCACTTAACCTTATTTTCCTGAGTTTATTCATCTGTAAAATGAACTGGAGAAGGAAATGGCAAACTACTGTACTATCTTTGCCAAGAAACCTCCAAATGGGTCATGAAGAGCTGGACACAACTTAAAAGCCAATGAAGAACAACTAGGTTATTATTTATAATGCTTTAATGTTTGTAAAACATTTCATTTGTTTTATATCAATCAGCAAGTGCTTAATAAATGCTGGTCAATTGATTAATTGACCGAGTGATTAACAGAGATCAGTCTGGTGGGATCCTTAAAAGGAGCTTGGGTCTATGTCCTATAAGGACCAGCCGAGGGAAATGGAGATGTTCATCCTAGAAAGGAGGAAACTTGGGGACGATATGATCTCTGTCTGCCACATGGAAGAAGGATTAGTCTTAGTCTCTTTGGCCTCAGAGGTAGAAACAGGAGCAATGGGTGGAAGTTACAAAGAAGTAGATTAGGTTGAGTGTCAGGAAACTCTTCCTAACAACGAGAGCTGTCCAAGGTGGAAAGGGCTGCCTGGTAGGGAGTAGATCCCTCTTATTGGTCATTTTCAAACAGAGGTTCCAGATGTGTTATGGTCAGAGGCAGGAATTGAACCCAGGTCTTCTTGGCTTCAAAGCTGGTTCTTTATACTATCTCACACAGCCTAGAAAGAATAAGAAGGAGCAAAATAAATCAGTGCCATGGATTTGAGTCTATTCACTATGTGAACATTTATTGATGCTTCCTCTGATAGCTTGGTTCCTTCCAGAACCTCTATTTTAAGGAAAGTGCCCAGCTTGACACTTCTTTATTGCTTTCTGCACTTAAAGTCTTTTTCTGTTGAAATGCTTGAAATCTGGAGTTGGACTGTCTTGTATGAGGAAGATCAAGGAGGTCAGTGTCATTGGATTACAGAGTGTGTGGGTTAAGGGGAGTAAGTGGAAGAGTAGTTGAAAAGTTGGGGGGGCAGGTTATGAAGGGCTTTGAATGCCAAACTGGGGGTTTTGTATTTGCTCCTGGAGGTAATGAGAAGCCACTGTTTATTGAGTGGTAGTAGTTGTAGTGGTGCTGGTGGTGATAGTAGTCTCTCTCTATGTGTGTGTGTGTTTGAGTGTGTGTGTGTGTGTGTGTGTGTGTGTGTGTGTGTGTAAGACATGGTCAGATCTACATTTTAGGAAGATTAATCTGACAGCAGCATGGAGAACAGCCTGAGTGTGGAGAAGCTTGAGGCAGGGAGACCTACCAGCAAGCTATTGTAACAGTTCAGGCAGGAGACAATGTGGGCCTGTAATGTGGTGCTGGTTGTTGGAGGAGAGAAGGGGGCATATAGGAAAGCTGTTGTAAAGGCAAAATCAACATGTCTTGGGAACAGAATGGATGGGGGGGTGGTGTGAGAGGGTAAAGAACCAAAGATGAAACCATTTTTATCAATTCCTGGGCGGTGTTTGGAGGAGGGGGAGAAGATAATGAGTCTGATTTCAGACACAGTATGTTTAAGATGTTTCCTATTCTCATAAGATCACAGATCTGAAGCTAAAAAGGGCAATTGTGATCATATTGTTAACTTTTCATTTAATATAAACTCCCTGAAGCTATAGAGAATGGAATATGCGGCTTTGATGGGCCATGGAATGGTACCACATCATTTCATATTGGACTCCAGCACACTCTGTACTTTGCTCTGTGAAGCCATGATTTAGATGAGGAAGACTGATGATGTAGCAGTATGTTAAAGCCCTTGAGTCACATTAGTTGAATTTTGGCTTGTATTAAATGTGACCTAGTATCATTTCATAATTTGCACTAAATTGAATTTTGCATTGCTCAAGCTCATATTAAATGTGATTTAGCTTAGGTTACTGAATCCTGTTATAAGCTGTTCTGTCAACGAATACATCTTTTGTCTTTAAACATTTCTTTTGTGTGAAGAAAAAATAACTGTCCCATACTTGATTCATATTCTACACTGAATATTTTTCTACTTCCCCTTTTGAAGGGGCCATAGAGAAGAACCAAAACCTAAGCTTTAAGTAATTGGTTCCTTCCTTTCTCTTTCTTTTTCTCCCTCTTTCCCCCTTGTCTCCCCCTTCTTCCCTCTTTCCCTTCCCTTCTTTCTCTTCTCTTCTTTTCCCTTCTTTTTCTCCCTTCCCTTTCCTTCTTTTCTCTTGTTTTCCCTTCCCTAACCTTCTTTTTTATAGGCAATACAAGTTTCCAAAGACCAGAGAAATAAGGAGAGATCTACATATTACAGTCCTCTCTTTATATTTTCCCCTTAATCCTGTTGTAGTGATACTGAAGATCCAGAAGGAAGCTGCTTTCCTCCAAGACAGGCAGTGTTGCTGCCACTCCTAGCAGACCTCCTCCACCTGGTTCTAAAAGCACATTAAAATGATACTAAACTAAAACAACATTTAGAACAAGGGCAGAGAAGCTGCTTCTTGTCTAGAGCAAGATCACATGCTCAGATGTTCTGTACTTATGGCTTAGAGTTGCTGAAGATATGCCAAGAAGTTCCAATTCTTCTCTGCTGCCATCCTGGGCAGCCTATGTTGGGTACAATCTCAGAAGACAGAAGTGAGTTGGTCTCATATGGACCCATTCTAGTTCTCCCTTGGCTTCCACAGAATCCTTAGTACAAAATCCAAGGTCCAAAAATTTTGGCTCTCTTCTATTTTAAGGCTCTCTGGAATAACAGGATTGGCATTTTTTTTTTTTTTGCTGGAGTTACATTATTGTGAACCTCCAGTGAAAATTCTCAAATTTCAGACAAGTTGCTGACTTCCACCATGTTAAAAATATGCCGATGCGAATTGGAATGAGAAGGAGCTGGTGGGGTCGGGGTATATAAAATCAAGAGACAGTTCAGCCATCCTGTTTAAGCTGCAAAAGGAAAACAGCTCACAGAAATAACAGCTCAGGCCGAACATTTCCAATCTCTGGTACTTGGTTCTGTGCTTGAGCGGTTCCAGGAACAACAGAAAACCATACATTGTTAGAATGCCAAGTGCAAGAAAGGCAGTGCGGATGTCATTCTGACTTCCCCTTGGAGCCGGCCAGGCGTTTTCAAGCTTAGCTTCCCTTGCCCACATGAGTCAGGCACTTGGGAAAAGAAGTTGGAGTTGCTGACTCCCTCTTAAATGAAACCTTGCTCCAGAACTTGGAGGAAGAAATTCTGTGCCTGAGGCAAGGTTGGAAAAGTGTAGTAAGACTACTTATTTCAAGCTTTAAGCCTTTATTGAGACATGTGCAACTTATCATACTCACAGAAGCACAGTCTCAGAATTGGAAAGGGCCTCAGAGGCCATCTAACTGAACCCACACCTGACAGAGCAGCCCTTGTCCAACCTCCTCGTCCAGTGGTTGTCTAGTCTTAGCTTGAGCTCTTAGAGTGATAGCAAGCCCACAGACTTTTGAGGAAGTCCATTCTACTTTTGGTTAACTTTAATTGTGGGAGAATTTTCTCTTATGTTGGGCCAAAACAGACTTCTCTGTGACTTCCATCCATTTCTCCTACTTCTGCCCTCTGAGTTCAAGTAGAATAGATTTAATTGCTTTTTGATAAAGTTCTTCATGGTCTGATCTCTGGCTATCATTCTTATCCTCACTTGCCTCCCAACAGAACTTGGATTCTACCCTTGTTTCTCCTGTCTCTGATAGGTCTTTTGCCTCATCTTACTGGGGCTCAGGCTTTTTTGGCATTCACCATCTTGTCATTCATCTTGCCATTCGTCTCCCTACCCCCCTTCCCACTCCTCCAATTCCTCACTCTATGTATTATCTTTCCCCATTAGACTGTAAGCTTCATAAAGACAAGGACTATCTTGCTAATTTAGATTTGTAGTTACCGGGCTTAGCACAGTCCACAGCACACAGAAAATGCTTAACAAACATTCTCTCTCTCTCTCTCTCTCATGTTTTCCCCTAAATATCACTTCTTTCAACCCATTCAACCTCTCAATATCCCAGTTGCTATTATTTGGAATGTTTCCCAGTTCAGCAAAATTCTTCTCAAAATCACACAGAACAGGAATTAGAACCCTGGCCCTCTGACTCCAGAATCGGTGTTCTTCCTGGAACTCCTCAGTGACTTAATAGAGCAATGATTCCTGCCCTTTTGGTCACAGGATCCCTTTTGGTCGCAGAACTGAAGACAATGGTCCAGATGTGGTCTAAGCAGGGCACAGTAGAGCAGGAGTATTAAAAATTTGGAATTCTGGACATAAAATAAAATTTGTATGTCCATATCTATATTTATTTCTATCTATATATATATATATAGAGAGAGAGAGAGATATCTAAATATCTCTATATCTATCTACCTATATAATATATCTAGATCTAAAAGGGACTAAAGATGTCCTCCAATCCACAAAATACATACTCACATACAAGAAGGATCTTTGATTTGATTTTGTTAATTTGAGGACTTCTTGGAGCAGGAAGTCTCTTTAGCAACAGAGGATCACATCTGGTCTATGACTTGATCAATAAGTCTTAGAGATGTGCACAAAGCAGTAAAATGTTCAGGGATTTTCCCAGATACATGCAAATAGGAAGTGACCAGAAAAATCTGAATGTAGGGCCCCTAAGTCCGAACCTCTTCCACTGTATTAAAGCAAGACAAAATGGTATGAATCTCAGGACCAGCTGCCTCCTGTTCTATCCCTTTGCTACCATCATTGCAGAAATGGAAGAGTGTCATATGGGACTGAGAGCTATTTTATATTTTTCTAAGATCACAGATTGTCATGGTGAAAGAATCCATTATCATTTTCTTGGTGATGAACCTCTCCATAATTAGCCAAGGTGGTTCTCAGAAAGCACTCATAGTTTATTGTTAGAAGTATAACAAAACAATACTAATAACTCACAAGATTTGCAAAGTGCTTTACATGCTATATCATTTGATTCTCTTCACAACTCTGTAAGATATTGGTTACAATTATCTTCATTTTACAGAGGAAAAAACTGAAAAGTCAAGCCCAGGTGTTTTAACACAGGGCTTCCTGATCACAAGCCCAGCGATTCATCCACCACAACACGTAGTTGATGCTTCAAAGTAGCTGTGGGGTTTTAGTAGCATAACTGGTATTCCACTGACAACTCTCAAGATCCCAGTATCACTTTCATACCTTAATGAGGCATCAGAGTAGGATTTGAATCAATCACATGGGATAGGAAAGAATGGATGGGATTTGACATACAGCATTGGAGGGAATATTCACATTGCTAAGATCACAGATCTATGGGAGGACTGACATATAAAGTACTAAAAGGTGACTCTTATTGAGAACTGGATGACTGTCCATTGTACCTACCTCTAGTCTTACTACTCTCCTTAAGGTGCTTCTGTTATCTTCTGGATCATCATCAAGCTTATGGGAAGTCAGCCTTGCTTTCATAAATCAAGATTTTATTTTTGTACTTTGAGATGACTGTCAACAGCCATACGGCCGTATGATGTCCCCAATGGCCCCCAATGAATGAATCACTTACCAAGCACCAGTCCTCACATGGCTATTGATTATCACTTTAAAGTATGAAAAAAAATTCTTGATTTGTGGAAGTAGCTTTACTCACATTTCCGTACAGTCACATGCAGGGGCATTATAAAGCAGCTGCAGCAACATGGAAGAAATGCATGGACTAAAAGGCTGGTGGGTAATCAGATGGTGAGAGAGGGATAAAAAAATGGAAAGGCTACATGTTCCACTGGTTTGTTCTGGATGTCAGGAGGTATAGAGAGCCTCACCACATTGGATGAAGGCCACATAAAGAAGAAAGAAGATCTTAATGGGATAGATAGGCATTGATTAGGACACATTCTACAACATTGGAAGGAAGAACCATTATGACGAGATCCCAGTTCCACTGGAATATTTTAGTGTACAAATATGTATGCCCTTCTCTTATGCAGAAATCTTTCTAGGCCTGTATATGTAATACTCGTGCATGCATGGAACTTTTAATGAAGTCAGGAATTTTATAGTTTTATAAGGGTGGGGAGAAATCCTTCAAATAAGTCTTAAAATTGGAGGCATTGGTTATTTATGGAGGTCAGAGCTACACAAAATCAAGATGTTCAATCACTGAGTCATGTGATTATCCTCTGGTTCCCATGATGTATATTTTTGCCTGAGGGTTTCTGAAAACTTTCCAAATAAAGTATTGGGAGTTGCTTTTTGCAGAGATTTCCTGAAGCCAGTCCTCCACTTCCCCACCTCCCTAAGCATAGCCAAGAGGTGTGATTGGATCCCCTTTCCTAATCCTGATTGAAAACCTTGGCTTGGATCCCATTTTATTTTCTCCCTCCACAAAAGAGTGCAATCAGTCTTTGCTCAAGTATAAAAATACCTCCCTTGACTCATTTCCTTTTGTCCTCCCCTCTTCTCTCTTCAGGGTATTATCTTCATTTCTCTAAAGGAAGAATAAATGTGGGCTAGCCTAGAGTGAGGGTGGGGTGGGGAGCCAGAATTGAAAAGTTTGGTCTCTTCTATATCTCTTTTCCTCTCCCTCTCAAAAAAGGGAGAAGCTTTAGAGAATTCTTCCACTGAAAGGAAGTGGAAGGAAAAGAAATCTCTCCATAAAGGTTATGGAAAGATAGATAGACCCCCTTCATTTTTTTTTTTTGTCTTCTGCCTTAAGCCCAAGATTTTGAACTCACAACTGGAAAAAAAAATCCCGGTATTCTGAACTTTTGCTTGATTTGGGAATCAGTGGATATTGCTTAGGCAGGGTGCACAGAAGGAAAGAGAAGACTAAATCAACTAATTGCATTGTTTGGCCGAGATTTGTTAGACAGATAAAACAATGTAGATATTGCTGCTTTTGGTCTTTTGTTGGGCTGGCAGTGAAGCAATAGAATAAAGGCAGCCCCAATTGACTTACTCTCTCATATTGCAAAGCTCCCAAAATAAACTTGGGAAGAGACAAGGGTCATGAGACTTTGAAAACGAGGAAATTGGCTGGGAAGCCAGTTTGTATTGGAGTTGTGTAATCTGTGCTGTTAGTCATAAACCCATGTTGAGGTATGCTGAATGGCATTAGCCAAGGCAGTCCAATTCTGTGAAGGAAAGTGTCTGGGAATAGGATGGTTTGTTTGGATTGGGTGTCCAGTGTTGACAAGGAGATGAGTCCAAGGCAGAGGGGGCAGTGGAACTAAAATAAAAAAGGGTGTTTATCTTGGTCACTTTCCAGTATCACAGAGTCTCAGAGATGGAGAGGCCTTCAGAGGACATTGAAGTTAACTCATACCTGAAGAAGAGTTCTTTCACTAATATACCTGACAATGGTGGTTTTCCCATTTTATCCTATTTTTTCACACCTCTGACTGGTCATAAAAGCCAAGTTCCTAGCGATAACTTTTTCCTTCCTCACCTCTTCCTGTGGACATCTTTTCTTGCTTCAAGGTTAAGCTTGGATGCAACCTTCCCTATGCCCCTTTCTCTGACCTCTCCACTGAAACTGTTCCCTTCCTTCCTTGAATTTGCCCAGATCATTTTGAATCTCGCTTCACCTATGCCAACTCCTATTGTGAGCTATACTGATTTTTATCATCACAACCCTCTATTATATTGTAACAGTTTTCAAAATAACTTCATTGAGGAAAAGCATTTTGTTATTTTCTATTTTAGAATTTCTAGCACCTAGCAGAATGAAGGTGCATAAAAAAGTATTTGTTGAATGAATGAACAACACCACCATTCAATTTGTTTCCTGTGTCTAGCAGGATTGTACCACTAATTGCTCCTTGTCTTTGTCCTGCCCACTATTGTCTCTATGCATTCAGAGGCTTCCCAGCCAATTATGAGACAGGTGTGGGGGAGTGGGGGGTGGGCAGCACCTAATATATCTTAAGAGCAATATAAAACCCTGAATTTCTATGTTATTTCTTTCCAGCCCATGTCTGTGGGTAACCCCTTTCTGCCTTTCTTTGTCTTTTAAGTTCTTTAGTCCCTCAGGCCCAAGTGTAGCCACATTTTATAGTACAAGCCCCAAAGAGTTGATTATAAAGGGGAAAAAGTTCTAATAATTAGAGCAACTGAAAATTGAGTGAGCTGTCTTAGGAGGGGATTTCTCCTTTTTGGAGGTCTTCATGAAGTAGACAGATAGTCTCTTGTCAGGTATGATTTAGTAGGGATCATTTTTTCAAATATGAGTTTGCCTAGGTAACTACTTCCAATTCCCAAGTGTGGCAATTCTTTTGTGTCTGTTGCTTCTTCATTGAGGATGAGTGTGGTATATACACACAGGCTTTAAGAGCTGAAAAGTTGGAGAGACAAAAATAAAATGAGGAAAGGGTGTCACACACAGATAGAATGGGGAAAAATTTACTGACATAGAAATTCTTGGCTTCCAAACTGGTCTAGGATGAAGGCTTCTTCTCCCCCTTTCTGTTCAATCAACTTCTCCAGATTCCCTGCTTTTATTATTCTCTTTCTCTTTTTAATACAGGGCTAGGAATTTCCTAATATATTGCTATCTCTGTAGTTCAGGACATTATTATCAACTTATTCCTGACTTTGAATAACCAGTTTTGGATGCTCTCTGAAGTAGAATGAGGAGGAGAGGAGGAGAAAGGACCTCCAAGAAACCAGTGCCAATAGATGGCTTAACAGCTGGAGAGTGTTCTCTTTCCCCACAACGCACCCTACCTGAGCCCTATCTAGCCCAGTTTATTAACAACAGAGAAAAGGAAAGAGAAAGTGGAGCAAGAAGAGGAGAGGGTGTATATACACATTATTTTGACCTCGGGGAAGGCAATGTAGGATTCTCTGGAATTATGTAAGTTTCATAAATTGATGTAAAAAGTGGTGTAGGTCGGTATGACAGTGAGGCAGAATGGAATGGAGGATAGAGAGATCCAGGTTCATGCCTCATCCTCCAACCTATACTGGCTGTGTGACCTTGGGCTAGTCACTTAACTTTTCATTACCCTGAGCAACTCTCTAAGGTGATAAATTGCAGAGAAGTTACCGATTTCCATTGGTAGAAGAAACTGCTTAGCCAGAGCTTCCTACACCAAATAAGTCACAAGTTTGGTTAAAAAAGAAGGTATGGCAAAAAATAAAACTCAGCTTAGTCTTAAAAACCTGCTTGCTGTTCTTGGCTATATTAAAATGACAACAACAAATGAATTAAATTCCAGGAAATGTTCAGAATGGGAAGGGAACAGAATGACTTATCCCTCTCCTACAGGGCTCTAACCAGAACAAGAACTTAGAGGAAAGTAGGCCTTAACAAAAATCATGTGATTGGTTTGAGGAGATAGCTGTGCTGTTTAAAAAGTTCTAGAGATATGGTTTTTGGGTAATTAGTCCTTTTATTAGTAATGCTAGCATGCCATCAATAAGGGAGATCAGTGGCACTCTTGAATGCCAAAGACCCCTCATGGAGGTGGGCTCACTTTTTATATGACCTTGGAAGAGTGGGTTTCCTGAGGGTGGCAATCAACTCTGATTGGTTAACAGTTAATGAGAGAATGAATGTTACAATGAGAAGTAGGCTCACTCCAGTGATGGGCTGAGAGAGTGATATCAGGTCACTCTTGGATGAAGAGACAATCTCTACACCTAGACCACCCCTAGCCTTAGGCAATCTAGACAAAGGATCTACCTCCACCCAAAATTACTTGAGTGGAACACAATGGGCAGAAACTCACTTTAGATTGGATGGTCTAGGTGGGGTAAATTTTTGGCAGAGATCAGTAGCATTCTTTAAAGCCTGGACTTTAAACAAGGAAATAGGACAGGGAAAAAGCCTGGATCTCCCCCATAATTGGCTATTAAAAATCATTTCTATCTTAATTTACAGTTATTAAGAGGTTAGGACTCCCTTATTCCATGCCCCTCCCTCCCTTCCACACACATTCAAAACTGATATGCTTTGAAAAGAGACATAGGTAAGTTCACTGGCCTTCAAATCTGGCTTTGAGTTTAGAATGAAGAAGGTAGAATGTTTTCCTCTAACCCTCAGGTTCAGGGTCCCAGAACAAGGGTATTATTCAACCACATCAGAAGTAGGAAGTGTTTCAAAACCTTGGATTTCTTAAGATCCCTGGATATACCAGCTCCTCTCTTTTTTTTTCTGGAAGACAGAGCATCATTTTTCCCCCTCCTCTCCTGGACATCGAAGCAACAATCCATCAGTAAACATCTATTAAGTGTCTACTGTGTGCCAGGCACTGTGCTAAACATTGGAGAGACAAAAACAGGTAAAAGATAGTCCCTGCCCTCAAGAAGGTCACAGTCTAATGGTGGAGACAACAGGCGAACAAATATATACAAAGCAAGCTCTATATAGGATAAATGGGAAATGAGTAAATAGAGGGAAGGTAGCAGAGTTAAGAGGAGTTGGGAAAGGTTTCCTGTAAAAGATGGGGTTTTAATTGGTGTTTAAAGGATTCCAGGGAAGCCAGGAGATAGAGATGAAGAGGGAGAGCATTCCAGGCATGAAGGATGGCCAGTGAAAGTGCCCAGAGCCAAGAGAAGGAGGGGTTTGTTCGTAGAACAGCCAGGAGGCCAGTGTGAGATTACATAGTGAGGAGTAAAGTGTAAGGAGACTGGAAAGGTAGAAGGGCACTAGGTTATGAAAGCCTTTGAATGCCAAGCACAGGATTTTGTTTTCATCATGGAGGTGTTTTATACTCAATTTGTGGGTAGCAGAAAGATTCCTTATAATCCATGTAGCGGAGGAGGCTTCCCTAGTTGTCCAGTCCTAGATCTAACTAAGCCTATTTACTATTTACTATACTATTTACTACTGTGGGACTCATCTTTAGAGTCACTGTGAAACATTATTTTTGCAATGTACAGAGCTTGTTTGATAGATTTGTATCATTTATACATAGCTAGAAATTTCCTCTGAAGATCGATATGTTGATTGGTTCTCATTAAATACATTTCTTTCTTTCCCAAAGAAAATACCCAGTTACTCAAGTTCAGCCTGCCAAACTTCTTATTGTCTATTGCTGAAAAGATCCTTACCTAAAAGAGACACTGCCTTGTAAAAGCTTATGGTGTAGGAAAAAAGGCCACAGACCAGAGATTCTAAATTTAGGGCCCTTGGACTTTTAAAAATATAATTATTTTAAATATAATTTATAACATTTAATTAATATAATTTAATACATTAAAATGTAATTCTTTTCCTTTACAATCCTATATGTCTTATTTTGTGTATTTAAAAGCATTATTTTGAGGAGGGGTCTATGGGCTTCACCAGATTGCCAAAGAAAGCCTGTGACCCACAAGGAAAGGTCAATAACACAGGTCATAGAGGATTTTTTAAAAGTTTTGTTAATCGCTTTTGTTTTTTATACTCTCAGCATTTTCTGATATGACCTCTCACCACCAGAGTCCTCTCCTATAATAGAGAAATATAGTTAATAAAAGCTGAGACAATGAGTACACCTGGCAACAATATGCTTGGCACCTCTTGTTCTCTAGAGCTCTTTTGAGAGAATAAAAGTATGTTTCACAGTCAGATCTCCAGGGTCAAGACTTTTTTTTAAAATTGCATTTAGTTTGCAGTCTTATCTTAGAGTGCTATTTTTGTTTATAACTTTGTAATGTGGGGTCATTAAATACTCTGTTTTCCTGGTTCTGTTTTCTTTCCTCTGTATCATTTCATACAATTGCCCCATGCGCTCAATTCCTAATATTCATTACATAACAATGGTGTTCTATTACATTCATATTTGTCATTGTTGTTCATTCGTTCAATTCTGGCTGATTCTTCATGACCCCTTGGAGCATAGCACTACAGGTCCTTCTGTCCTCCATCATCTCTTGAAGTCTGTCCAAGTTCATGTTCACTGCTTCCATGACACTATACATCTCATCATCTGCCATCTTCTTCTCTGTTTGCCTTCAGTCTTTCCCAACATCAGTCTTTTCCAATGAGTCCTGTCTTTTCATTATGTGGCCAAAGCATTTAAGCTTCAGCTTCGTTATTTGATCTTCCAGCGAATAGCCTGAATTAATTTCTTTAAGTATTGACTGATTTGATCTCCTTGCTATCCAAGGGGTTCTCAAAAGTCTTCTGCAGCACCACAGTTCAAAAGTGTCGATTCTGCAGTGTTCAGCTTGCCTTATAGTCCAACTCTCCCAGCCATACATCACCACTGGAAAAACCACAGCTTGGACTATACAGACCATTGTCAGCAAGGTGATTTCTCTGCTTTTAATACACTATTCAGATTTGCCATAGCTTTACATTCATATACTGCATTTTTATTTCCTAATGATGGGTATTTGCTTTGTTTCTAGCTTTGTTCTAACACACATTTTGGCACTTTTATAATCTTTCCTTCCTCCTTTGATTTCCTTGGGTATCATGCCTAGTAGTGGACTCACTGGGTCAAAGGATATGGCTGCTTGTACTTAGTTTCAAATTGCTTTCCAGAGTGGCTAGATGACTTAGAGTAGATGATAGCCCTACCAACAGTGTAGAAATGTGTTTGTCAGGGGCGGAGCCAAGATGGCACTGTGAAAGGAGGGAACTACCAGAGCTGTCTCACAAATTCTGTCAGATAAGTCTAAAAAAGCAAATCTGAGCAGATTTGAGAGAGTTAGAAGCCACTGGTGGACTGAGAGGGGTAGGAGTGCTGGGCATGTGGATTGGCACCAGACTAAACCAACTGGGAACAGCATAGGAATCCAGCCAGCCTACAGCTCTGAGACAGTGCTGGGTGAGCACAGCGCGGAGGAGGAACAGACCGAGGGCGGAAGTGCTGGCTATGGCTATGGAGCCCCAGACCTCTCAGTCCAGGACTGGAGTCTGTCAGAGGGTGGAGCCTGTGGCTGGGGCTGGGGGAGCAACTGGCCTGAAGGCCTCCAGCCCCAGGCAAAGGCAGGGGCAACAGACCAAACCAGCCTTCAATAGCAGAGAAATCCAGCCAGCAGGCTGATCCTGGAGGTCGCTGGGAGCACCAGAACAGGAACCGGCAGTACTGGATACAGTGTGATCAAGCCCCAGGCCTCTCAGCCCAGGAAGGGCATCTGCTGGAGCACAGAGCCTGGGACTGCGCAGGAGCAGCTAGCCCGGAGGCCTCCAACCAATAGCCTGGAGGTTTGAAACTCTCCTTCTTGAATTTCTGGGAGCCATGACAGCCAGGTGAGGCGACTCATATCCCTCCCTTGAATAAACCCAGAGAGTGAAACCTTGGGAGAAACGGAGGAGCCAGAGGGGGGGCTTCAGTGGTGAGAGAGGTGGGGGAGACGGGCCTTCCTGTGGTGGTGGAGGGAGACTGGTGCAGGAAGAGAGGTGTCCCAGCAGGCACCACTTCAGCAGAACAATGAGTGTAACTGAGTTGTCAACGCTAGGACCCCAGACTTGGCTTTGCACAGCCAGGGGAAGTGGCAGGTACCACCACAGACAAGAGCTGAGACCACCCATTCTGGAGACCCCCCAGCAGTCAGACCACCCCTCCTCCACACCTCATGAAACCAGAGGCCATAGCATGCAAAGTTAGATCCCAACACAAGAAACTTGGGACAGAGCCCCTTGAGCCCCAGAAGCAGAGATCCACTTCAGAAACCAGGAGGGAAAAAAAACACCATGAAGCTTTCAAAGACCATAGATTCATATTATGGAGACAGGAATGATCAAAATACCAATTCAGAAGAGGACAGCATGGATACTACACCCACATCTGAAACCTTAAAAGGGAAAGTGAACTGGTCTCCAGAGCTAAAAGCATTACTGGAAGAACTCAAAGAGGAATTTTGAAAACAAATTAGGGAGGAAAAAGAAAAAATGGAAAAAAAAATTCAATGAGGAAAACAATTCTTTAAAAGGTAAAATTGGGGAATTGGTTAAGGAAAATCAGAATATAAACGGAGAAAATGTCTCATTGAAAAGTAAAATCAACCAAATGGAAAAAAGAGATAGAGAAGATAAAGGAAGGAAACAAAACATTAAAAATTAGAATTGGGCAAGTAGAAGCTAATGACTCTATGAGACATCAAGAATCAGTCAAACAAAATCTAAAAAATGAAAAAATAGAAGAAAATGTGAAATATCTGATTGGAAAAACAACCGACCTGGAAAATAGACCCAGGAGAAACAATCTAAGAATTATTGGTCTACCTGAAAGCTATGATGACAAAAAGAGCCTGGACAGTATTTTCCATGGAATCCTTAAGGAAAATTGCCCAGAGGTCCTAGAACCACAGGGTAAAATTGTCATCGAAAGAATCCATCGATCACCCCCTAAAAAAGATCCCAAATTGAAAACTCCAAGAAATATTATAGCCAAATTCCAGAACTACCAGGTCAAGGAGAAAATCCTGCAAGCAGCTAGAAAGAAACAATTCAAATATCACGGTACTCCAGTCAGGATCACGCAGGATCTTTCAGCTTCTACATTAAAAGGCAGGAGAAATTGGAATATGATGTTCCAAAAGGCAAAGGAGCTTGGACTACAACAAGGATCAACTACCCAGCAAAATTGAGCATAATTTTCCAGGCAAGGAGATGGACATTCAATGAAATAAGGGAATTCCAGACCTTCCCAATGAAAAGGCCAAAGCTCAACAGAAAATTCAATCTCCAAATACAAAACTCAAGAGACATAAAAAGGTAAATGGGGGTGGGGAACCCCTAGTTAATCAATAAGGCTAATTAATTACATCCTTATATAGGATTATTTTGTTTTATATACATTTTATATATATGTATGTCAATTTTGAGAATAGTATACTCATTATGACAATTGAAAGGGATATTCATAGACTGTGGATATCAGTATAAAATGACTGATATTATGATAAAAATATATTTAAGAGATATAAATAGATGGCTCTGGGAGAAGAGGTAAGGAGGTAGTGGAAAAGGGTAAATAATATCACAAGAAGAGGCACAAAAACATATTGTGGTAGAGGGAAAGAAGGGAGCAAGAAGAGCAGTATTTGAGCTTTACTCTCATCAGATTTGGTTATAAAAGGGAATAACATACCCTTACAAGTATAGAAATCTAACATGTCCTACAGGCAATAGGAGGGAAAAGGGGAAAAAAAAGGCAGGGGGGTGGTCAGAAGGGAGGGAAGAAGTAGGAAGTGGAAAATGGTAAAATAAAGGAGGGGAATCAAGAAGTAATCTGAGGAAGGTAGCGGTCAAAAGCAAAACTTTGTTGAAGAGTAGAAGGGGAAAGGGAGAAATAAAAGCATAAACAGGGGGGAAATAGATTGGAGAAAAAGACACAGACAGTAATCATAACTGTGAATGTGAATGGGATGAATTCTCCCATAAAACAGAAGTGGATAGCAGGATGGATTAAAAACCATAATCCTACAATATGCTGTTTACAAGAAACACATTTGAAACAAGGGGATACACACAGGGTAAAGGTAAAAGACTGGAGCAGAATATATTGTGCTTCAGCTAAAGTAAAAAAAGTAGGGGTAGCAATCCTAATCTCAGACAAGGCAAAAGCAAAGATAGACCTAATTAAAAGAGATAAGGAAGGACACTACATCCTGCTAAAAGGCACAGTAAACAGTGAAGCAATATCATTATTTAACATATATGCACCAAGTGGTAAGGCATACAAATTCTTAGAGGAGAGGTTAAGGCAGTTACAGGAAGAAAGAGACAGCAAAACTATAATAATGGGAGACCTCAACCTACCCCTCTCTGAACTTGATAAATCTAACCTCAAAATAAACAAGAAAGAAGTTAAGGAGGTGAGCAGAATTTTAGAAAAGGCAGATATGATAGACCTCTGGAGAAAACTGAATGGGGATGAAAAGGAATATACTTTTTTCTCAGTGGTATATGGCACACACTCAAAAACTGACTGTGTATTAGGGCTTAAAAACCTCACAATCCAGTGCAGAAAAGCAGAAGTAGTCAAAGCATCCTTTTCAGATCATGATGCAATAAAAATTATTTGTAATAAAGAACCAGGGAAAAATAGGCTAAAAATTAATTGGAAACTAAATAATCTAATTCTAAAGAACAAATCATAGAAACAATTAATAACTTCATTCAAGAGAATGACAATAATGAGACAACATACCAAAACTTATGGGATGCAGCAAAAGCAGGTCTTAGGGGCAGTTTTATATCTCTGAATGCTTACATGAATAAAATAGAGAAAAAGGATATCAATGAATGGGGCATGAAACTGAAAAAGCTAGAAAAAGAACAAATTGAAAATCCCCAATTAAATACCAAATTAGATATGCTGAAAATCAAAGGAGAGATTAATAAAATTGAAATCAAGAAAACTATTGAATTAATAAATAAAACCAAGAGCTGGTTTCATGAAAAAAAAAAACCTAACAAAATTGATAAAACTTTGGTCAATTTGATTAAAAAAAGAAAGAAGAAAATCAAATTAGCAGTATCAAAAACGAAAAGGGTGAATTCACCTCCAATGAAGAAGAAATTAAAACAATAATTAGGAATTATTTTGCCCAATTGTATGCCCATAAATTTGACAACCTTAGGGATATGGATGAATATCTACAAAAATACAAATTGCCCAGGTTAACAGAAGAGGAAGTAAAATTCTGAAATCACCCCAACTCAGAAAAAGAAATTGAGCAAGCTATCAATGAACTCGCTAGGAAAAAATCTCCAGGGCCAGATGGTTTTACATGTGAATTTTATCAAACTATATTTAAAGAACAATTAATTCCTATACATTATAGACTCTTTGGAAAAATAGGTGAAGAAAGAGTCCTACCAAATTCTTTTTGTGACACAAATATGGTACTTATACCAAAACCAGGAAGAGTCAGAACAGAGAAAGAAAATTTTAGACCAATCTCCCTAATGAATATTGATGCAAAAATTTTAAATAAAATATTAACAAAAAGACTGCAGCCACTTATCATGAGAATAATACACTATGACCAGGTAGGGTTTATTCCAGGAATGCAAGGCTGGTTCAATGTTAGGAAAACTATCAGCATAATTGAACATATCAACAACAAAACCAGCAGAAACCATATGATCATCTCAATAGACGCTGAAAAAGCTTTTGACAAAATACAACACCCATTCCTATTAAAAACACTAGAAAGCATAGGAATAAATGGAGCCTTCCTTAAAATTATAAATAGCATCTACCTAAAACCATCAACAAGCATTATTTGTAATGGGGATAAGCTAGATGAATTCCCAGTAAGATCGGGGTGAAACAAGGATGTCCACTATCACCACTATTATTCAATTAGGTACTAGAAATGTTAGCTGTAGCAATAAGAGAAGAAAAAGAAATTAGAGGAATTAGAATAGGCAAAGAAGTAACTAAATTATCACTTTTTACAGATGATATGATGATTCACTTACAGAATCCTAGAGAATCGAGTAAAAAACTACTTGAAATAATAAACAACTTTAGCAAAGTTGCAGGATATGAAATAAACCCATATAAATCCTCAGTATTCCTATATATTACTAAAAAAGCCCAACAGCAAGAGATAGAAAGAGAAATTCCATTCAAAGTTACTGTAGACACTACAAAATATTTGGGAGTCTATCTGCCGAGACAAACCCAGGGCTTATATGAACATAATTATGAAACACTTTTCATGCAAATGAAGTCAGATCTAAACAAATGGAAAAATATCAGTTGCTCATGGTTAGGCCAAGCTAATATAATAAAAATGACAATTTTACCTAAATTAATTTATTTATTCAGTGCCATGCCAATAGAACTATTAAAAAATTATTTTACAGAAATGGATAAAATAATAACAAAATTCATCTGGAAGAACAAGAGGTCTAGAATATCTAGGGAATTAATGAAAAGAAATGCTAGGGAAGGTGGCCTAGCCATACCAGATATTAAACTGTACTATAAAGCAGCAGTTATCAAAACTACCTGGTACTGGCTAAGAAACAGAGTCATGGATCAGTGGAATAGGACAGGTACACAAGACACAGTAGTCAATGACTATAGCAATCTACTCTTTGATAAACCCAAAGAAGCCAGCTTCTGGGCTAAGAATTCACTATTTCACAAAAACTGCTGGGAAAATCGGGAAATGGTAGGGCAGAAACTGGGCATAGACCAATATCTTACGCCATATACCAAAATAAAGTCAAAATGGGTTCATGATTTAGGAATAAAGGCTAATGCTATAAGCAGTTTGGGAAAGCAAGGAATAGTTTACGTATCAGATTTATGGAAAAGCAAAGAATTCATAACACAGCAAGAGATAGAGAGCATTACAAAATGCAAAATGGATAATTTTGATTATGCTAAATTGAAATATTTTTGTATAAAAAAGCCAATGCAACAAAGATTAGGAGGGAAGCAGAAAATTGGAAGAAAATCTTTATAACTAGTGTCTCTGATAAAGGCCTCATCTCTGAAATACACAGGTAACTGAGCCAAATTTATAGGAATACAAGTCATTCCCCAATTGAGAAGTGGTCAAAGGATATGAACAGGAAGTTTTCAAAGGAAGAAATTAAAGATATCTATAGGCATATGAAAAAATGCTCAAAATCACTACTAACTAGAGAAATGCAAATCAAAACAACTCTTAGGTACCACATCTCTCCTGTCAGATTGACTAAAATGACAAAACAGGAAAATGATAAATGTTGGAGAGGATGTGGGAAAATTGAAATATTGCTACATTCCTGGTGTAGTTGTGAACTTATCCAGCCATTCTGGAGAGCTATTTGGAACTATGCCCAAAGAGCTATAAAAATGTTCCTACTCTTTGACCCAGCAATACCACTTCTAGGGTTGTATCCCAAAGAGATCACACAAGTGGGAAAAGGTCCCATGTGTACAAAAATATTTATAGTGGCTCTTTTTGTAGTAGCAAAGAATTGGAAATCAAGGAGATGCCTATCAATTGGGGAATGGCTGAACAAGTTGTGGTATATGAAGGTAATGGAATACTATTGTGCTAAAAGAAATGGGAAAGATACAGACTTCATAATAACCTGGAAAAACCTACATGCTGAGTGAGTGGAAGAGAACCAGGAGAACACTGTACACGACCACAGGCATATGGATGCTGTGATGACTAACTCTGATGGACTTTGCTCTTCTCAGCAACACAAGGTACAAAGACAACTCCAAAGGACTCATGATGGAGAGAGCTGTCTACATCCAAAGAAAGAACTATGGAGTCTGAATGCAGACTGAGGCACACTGTATGCTCTCCATTTTTTCCCTTGGTTTTTCTTTTTCTTTTTTTTCTCTTTTGTTTTTGTTTTTTGGTTTTGTTTTTTCTTTTTCATGATTCATTCCATTGGTCATAACTCTTCTTTACAACTTGATTATTGTGTAAATAAGTTCAATGTGAAGTTATATGTAGAAGATATATCAGATTCCGTGCTGTCTTGTGGAGGGAGGGGAACAGGGGGGGAAGAAAATCTGGAACTCAAAATTAGGTGGAACTGAGTGTTATAGACTAAAAATAAAAATATCTTAATTATACAATAAAAAAGAAATGTATTTTTCTTCCGAAAGCTCTTCTAATTACAACTATTTCTGTATTTTCCTATATTTGCTAATTTCATGGATGGGAGGTGAAGTCTCGGTTGCTTAACTTGTTCGTTGTTCTCTCATTTTTTGTGATATGAAGCATTTTATAGTAACTGATGTTTGCATTTCTTCTTTTGAAAACTGCTCAGGACCCCTGGCAATGTCTTTATCAGGGAATGGCTTAATTGACATGTGAGGCAAAACAATTTTCTTACTTAGTTTCTTTAAGTAGCATTGATTCAGTTCATGCAAAAAGGATCCTTATTTTACATATTTTACATTTTATATTTCATACTTTTTGTACTTCTGGTAACTTCTTTTTTGATTATAACATCATTCTCAAGCTACAGATCTTGCATATTCCTTCTTTGCTCTATTAAAAGAAATGATGTGATCTTTTATGTTTTTGTTGCTTATCTACTTAAAGCTTATTAAGGCATACTCTAGCATCCTGATCTAAGCATTGTTACTCTCAAATTGCTGTTCAGTTTTTCCACAAGTCCTTACACAGTAGAGAGTTCTGTCTATCTGTCTGTCTCTCTCTCTTTGTCTTTTTGTGTCTCTGTCTGTCTTTCCATTAGGTTCTGTTTGGGGTTTATCAAATTCTGAGATAGTATGTGCATTTACTTGCTAATTTTGTCCTTTCTTGTAGTCTACTTGTAATTTATTTTAGCCAGTATTTATAAATTTTGTAATATTTCTTGACTCTCTGTTTCTCCATCCCTGTCTGTCTCTGACTGTTTCTGTCTTCCTGTGACACTATCTCTGTCTCTCTTTGTCTCTGCTTTCTCCCTTTCCTTGTCTCTTGGTCTCTGTCTATCTTGGTCTCTTTTTTCTCTCCGTTTGGTTCTGTTCTTGAGTTTATTGAATACTGGGATCATATATGCTTTGTTTCTTGACCTTGGCTAATCTAGCCTTTTCTATTAATCTTTAGCTCACAATAAATGGTTTTGATGATTTTTATAATATAGTTACATATCTGGTAATGTAGGATACTTTCCTACTTTTTTGTTCATCATTTCTCTTGTGATCTACACACTGAGTTCCATAAAATGTACTTTGTTATTTTTTTCCTAGTTCAATGAAATAACCTCTTAGTATTTTGATTGCTAAAGCACTAAATCTCTTAATCATTAGTAGTACAATTATTTTTATTATATTTATACAGCTACTTGTTGTTTGTCTTTTGTTCTCGAAGATGACCATGACATCAGGGAGGTGATGCCATGACATGCAAGTGAATTGTATTCAAGTGAGGGAGGGCCGTGCAAAGTCACCAGCCTCACTCTCTCCTCTAGAGCCATCTGGATCCAGTGGCCAGGTATGGATCAGGACAACTGGAGATGGCACAGGATACACTGGGGGACATTGGCCTTTGTAAGCTAAGGTCTTTAATAGCTCAAGCATGGAGAATTATCTCTTTACTTGACTCTTCCTTAATTTCTGTAGAATTTTTTATAGTTGTATTGGCAGAGGTTTTGAATGTATTTTATAAATTAACTACCAAATATTTTGTGCATTCTGCATTTATTTTGTATTGGAATTGTATTTTGTAATAGAACCTCTTTCTGCCTTTCCTTCTGGTTTTTATTAGCTTTGTCTGTAGGGAATACTGAAAATTATGTGGACTTAACTTGTATCCTGACATTTTATTGAAGCTAGCAATCACCTTATTTAGTCTCTGTATTGATTCTCCAGCATTTTCTAAGTTAATCAAAATATTTTATGCATATAGGGATAATTATGCTTTATTTTTCAGGAGTTTAATTGCTTAATTTATTTCTTTTTTTCTAATTACTATAGATTACATTTCTAGTACTTCCTCAAATAGTAGTAGAAAGAGGGAATCTACTTGCTTTCCCCCCCTGTACTTATTGAGACAGGTTCTAGTTAATTTCCTTTGTAAATAATGTTAGTGCTTGCTTTCAAATATACACCTTTGGTCAGAATAAAGAAAGGCCCTGCTAGGACTGTGATTTTTAAGGCTTTTTAAAAATGTAAATGACCATTATATTTCATTAGAGAATCTTATATATTTGTTGGTATGATCATATATTTTTATTGTATATATGAGCAATTATACTATTGCTTTTTTCCCATAATGTATAACCATCTTTGCATTCCTAATAAAAGTTCAACTTGGTCAGGGTGAGTCAGTTTTTTGATATAGTACTCTTTATTTTCCAATGTTTAATTGGAATGTTTCCAATATTATTCACTGGCGAAGATGGCTTACAATTTTTTTCCTATCATATCTTCCCTGTTCTGGGTACCCTTCTCTTTTCATAATATCATATTCCAAATATTGATTTTTCATATATCAGAAATAGTCAAAAGATATTTAAATTCCCCCCACCCCAGCAGGCCTTTATTATGACTATCTGTAATATTTAAATTCCTGAAGCTTGAACGTGATATTTTTTATATATATGTCATTAAATATTTCCAAATTATATGTAAAACAGTTTTTTAACAATCATTTTAAAAAATTTTTAATTCCAAATTCTCTCCATCCTCCCCAAGCCACTCCCCTTGAAAAGGCATGCTAATTGATATTGAATATACATGTGAAGTCATGCAAAGCATATTTCTATGTTAACCAGGTTCAAAAGAAAACACAGCCAAAAATGTAAAACAAGAAAAATAGAAGAAAATAAAATAAAAGATATGTTTCATTCTGTATTTGGAGTTCATCAGTTATATCTCTGAAGTTAGATAGCAATTTTCATCACAGGCCCTTTGGAATTATCTTGGATCATTGTCTTCATCAGTGTAGCTAAGTGGTTCACAGTTAATCATCTTTAAAATATTGCTTTTACTGTGCAGGTCTGCAGGTTCTGATCACTTTACTTTGCTTGGGATAATATATGTCTTCCCAGGATTTTCTGACACCATTCTGCTCATCATTCCTTAGAGCACAATAGTATTCCATCACAATTATATACCATGACTTATTCAGCTTTGTCCAATTGATGGGCATCTTCTCAACCTCTAATTCTTTGCTACCACTTAAAAGAGCTGCTATGAGTATTTTTGTATGTGTAGGTCCTTTTCCTTTTTCTTCCATCTGTTTGGGATACAGACCTAGGAGTGATATTTTTGGGTCAAACAGTATGGGAAGTTTTATAGCCTTTTGGGCATAGTTCCAGATTGTCCTACAGAACAGTTGAATTAGTTCATAATTCCACCAATAATATATCATTGTCTCAATTTGTCCACATCCCCTCCAGCATTTGTCATTTTCCTTTTCTGTCATATTAACCAATCTGATAGGTGTGAGGTGGTATCTCAGAGTTGTTTTAGTTTGCATTTTTCTAGTCAATAGTGATTTAGAGCATTTTTTATGTAATTGTTGATAATTTTGATTTCTTCTGATAACTACTTGTTCATATCCACTAACCATTTATCAACTGGAGAATCAACTCATATTTTTATAAATTTGGCTTAATTCCCTATATGTTTGAAAAGTGAAGTCTTTATCAGAGAATCTTGCTGTACCCCCCCAGCAATTTCTTGTTTTCATTCAAATTTGACTGCATTAGTTTTTTTTTTTTGTTTTTGTTTTGTGCGTGTGTACAAAGCTTTTAAATTTCATAGAAGCAAAATTGTTGGGCAACTAGACGGTGAAGTGGATAGATAGAGTGCCAGGCCTGGAGTCAGGAGTATTCATCTTCCTGAGTTCAAATCTGGCCTCAGAGACTCACTAGCTGTGTGACCCTGGGCAAGTCACTTAACCTTGCTTGCCTCAGTTTCCTTACCTATACAATGAGCTGGAAAAGGAAATTCCAGTATCTTTTCCAAGAAAACCCCAAATGGGTTCATGAAGAGTCAGACATGACTAAAACTACTGATCAACAAAGATCAAAATTGCCCATTTTACTTTTTGTGATCCTCTCTCTATATTTTTTTGGTTATAACTGGTTATAAACTATTCCTTTATCCATAGATCTGATAGGTATATATTTTCCATGCTCCCCCAATTTACTTGTGATATCATCTTTTATGTCTAAATCATTTATCCACTTTGACTTTAACTTGGTATACAGTGTAAAATGTTGGTCTATGCCTAATTTCAGCCAAGCTGCTTTCTAGCTTTCCCAGAAATTTTTGTCAGACATTGAATTCTTATCCCAAAAGCTTAGATCTCTGGTTTTATCAAACACTAGATTATTATGGTTATCTAACGTTTGAAATCTGGAACCGCTAGGCCTCCTTCTTTCACATTTTATTTCACTGACTCTTTAGATATTCTTGACCGTTTGTTCTCTCAGATGAATTTTGTTAGAATTTTTTATATCTCTATAAAGTAAGTACTTGATAGTTTGATTGGTATGGCACAGAATAAGTAGATTGACTTTGTTAGAATTGTCATTTTTATTGTACTGGCTCAGCCTACTCATGAGCAATTAATATTTCTCCAATTGTTTTGATCTGTATTTGTATGAAAATTGTTTTTGTGTTCATATAGTCCCTGGCTTTGTTTTGGCAGATAGGGTCCTAAGTATTTTATTTTGCCTGAAGTTATTTTAAATGGAACTTCTCTTTCTATCTCTTACTGCTGGCCTTTTTGGTAGTATGTGGAAATGTTGATGATTTATGTGGGTTTATTTTCTAACTTGCAACTTTTTTGAAGTTGTTCATTGTTTCAACTAGGTTTTTTCAATTGCTTCTCTAGGGTTTTCTAAATATAGCACCATATCATCCACAAAGAGTGATAGTTTTGTTTCCTCATTGACTATTTTTATTCCTTCAATTTCTTTTTCTTATTTCATTGTTATCACTAGCATTTCTAGTACAATATTGAATAACAGTTATGGTAATGATCATTCTTGCTTCAACTTCTATCCTACAGAGGACTTCAAATTTATCTCCATTGGAGATGATATTTACTCTTGGTCTTAGATAAATACTACTTATCATTTTAAGAACATCTCCATTGAGTCCTATGCTTTTAGTATTTTTAATACAATTTTTTTGTATTAAAGGCTTTTTATTTATCTATTGATGTAATTATATGACTTTTGTTGTTTTGGTCACTGATATGGTCAATTATGTGGATAATTTTTGTGATTTTAAGCCAGCCCTGCATTCCTGATATAAACTCCACTTGGTCATAGTATAGGGTTTTTGTGATATGTTGTCATAATCTTTTTGTTAATATTTATTTAATTTTTTTGCATTGATATTTACTAAGGAAATTGGTCTATAGTGTTCTTGCTGTGTTTTTGCTCTCCCTAGTTTAGGTATCAAAACCATATTTATATCCTAAAAGAAAGTGGGTAGAACTCCTTCTTTACATACTTTTTTTTCAAATAGTTTATGTAGTATTGGGATTAATTGTTCCTTGGAAATTTGATAGAATTCACTGGTAAATCCATCTGGTCCTGGGGATTTTTTCTTAGGGAGCTCATTTATGGCTTGTTCATTTTCTTTTTCTAAGATAGGGCTTTTTAAGTATTCTATTTCCTCTTCTGTTAATCTGGGCAGTTTATAATTTTGTAAATATTTATCCATTTCACTTAGATTGTCAATTTTACTGAAATATAATTAGGCAAAATATGTCCTAATAAATTGCTTTAATTCCATCTACATTGGTGGTGCATTCATCCTTTTAATTTTTATACTTATTTGATTTTCTTCTTTCTTTTTAAAAATCACATTAATCAATGGGGTTTTTTTGTTGGCTTTTCCATAAAAGTAGCTCCAAGTGTTGTTTATTAGTTCAATGAACTTTCAATTTTCTTAATCTCTCTTTTGATTTTCAGGATTTCCATTTTGGTGTTTAATTGGGGATTTAAAATTTGTTCTTTTCCTAGTTTTTTGTGGCATGCCCAATTTATTGACCTGCTCCTCCTCTCTTTTATTAATTATGCAGTTAGAGATATAAAATTTCCCCTAAGTGCTACTTTGGCTGCTTCCCACAAATTTTGGAATGTTGTCTAATTGTTGTCATTCTCTTTAATGAAAGTATTGATTTTTTAAAATATTTGTTCTTTGACCCACTCATTCTTTAGTTTTATATCATTCAGTTTCTAATTAATTTTTAATCTATGCTTCCACAGACCATTATTATTGTAATTTTATTGCATTATGGTCTGAAAAGAGTGAATTTAATATTTCTGTTTTTCTGTAGCTGGCTGTGAGGTTTTTAGTATCCTAATACATGGTCAATTTTTATGAAGGGGATTTGAACAGATGAGAAAAAGATATATTTCTTTCTATTCCCATTCAAATTTTTTTTCCAGAGGCCTAGCCCATCTAACTTTTCTAAAATTGTATTCATCTTCTTGATTTTTTTCTTATTTATTTTATGGTTAGTTTTACCTAGCTCTAAGAGAGGAAAGTTAAGGTCTTTCACTAGTTTACTTTATTGACTATTTCCTCTTGTGATTCATTTTACTTTTCATTAAGAATTTGAATGTTCTGCCACTTGGTGCATATATGTTTAGTATTGATTCATTCACTTCATTGTCTGTAGTTCCTTTTTAGCAAAATGCCGTTTCCCTGCTTATCTCTTTTAATTAGGTCTCTTTTTGCTTTTGCCTTGTTTTAGATCATGATTGCTACCCCTGCCTTTTTTATTTCAACTGAAGCATAATGAATTCTGCTCTAGCCCCTTATTTTACCTCTTTGTGTGTCTCTCTGTTTCAAGTCTGTTTCTTGTAACATTTTGATGGATTCTGGTTTGTAATCCATTCTGCTAAACTCTTCTGTTTTATGGGCAAGTTCATCCCATTCACATTCACAGTTATGATTACTAACTGTATAATTCTGTCATCTTATTTTCTTCTATTTATCATTTTCTCTCTTTTTATCCTGTCCCTCCTCTAAAGTCTGTTTTGTTTCTGAGCACTGTCTTCTTTTATCTGCCCCCCCCCATCACCTCCTTTTCATTATCTCTTTCCCTTCCTACTTCCCAGTTGGGTAAGATAGATTTCTATTACAATTGTGTGTGTGTGTGTGTGTGTGTGTGTGTGTGTGTGTATTTCCCCCTCTTTGTACCAATTCAGATATGTGAGTTTCAAGCATTGCCTGCCCTCCCCCCATTTTCCCCTCTACTGTAAACAGAAGAAAATAAGATGAAGGTTAGTTAGTAAGTTAGTTAGTTAGCATAACTATGAATGTGAATGTGTACCTAACATTCAAACTTTATGTCACCAGAAATAAAAACTGACAAATAGGAAAAATAAAATGAGTGGAGAATCATACCAAGACAGTTAAGGCACTGATATAGGAAATGAATGATATGGAACTCAAAATATAGAAGTAGAAGAAAATTCAAAAAAACAAATGAAAAATAAATAAATAAATAAATAAATAAATAAATAGATAAAAATGTTGGAAAAACAAAAGCATTTTATTCGAACCTATGTATGCAACTGACCTTGATGATAGTATTTGTAGAGATCATTTGAAGATAATAGGCCTACTAGGAAAGAATGATGAATCAAAAGTCTGAAGATCATAATACTTCTCATTTATTTTATGGTTAGATTTATCTGGCTCTAAGTGGGGAAAGTTAAGGTCCTTCAACTAGTAAAACTAGTTTAGCTTTGCTGAGTACTTCCTCCTATGATTCATTTAACTTTTCCTTTAAGAATCTGAATGCTCTGCCATTTGATATTACTGTGGTAAAAATAACAATATAGGAAAACTGGTCCAAAGTAATAGAGACGCATTTATTTTATGCCAAATATGGATGGATAGATCCTCTATTCACTGAAAGCGAAAACTCATGTTTAACTCCTAAAGAAATAGAGTGGGGAGCTAAGTTGGAGGAGTAGACAAAGCACTCAACTGAGCTCTCCCAATATTCCCCTCAAATGAAATTCTGGAGTGACAGAGCCAATAAAACATCAGATTGAGACATTTTTCCAGCCCAACACAACTCAGGAGGTTGGAAAGAGAGATCTGTGACACAGGGGTTGAGGCTGGCCTGGTATCTTGAGAAAGTCACTTCATCTTTATGGGTCTCAATATTTTTATTCATAAAATAAAAGGGGGTGGTGGAATCTCATCTAGAGAGGTGACATGACTTTTCCAAAGATCACAGCAAAACTTAGATTTAAAGTTAGTATTAGAACTCAGATCTTTCTGGTTGTTGGTTCAGTGCCCTTTCTTACTTCGATACCCAGCCTTTCCTTCTGATCATAAAAATTCAGTCTCTTTTTAATTAAAACATGGCATCTTTTAGTTTGCGTTTTCTTGGTGCTAATTTTTGTGACAGGAGGACAAGGGAATGCTAATTAGTATTTATTTCATCAAACTTTGATTTCTCTTTCAGCAGCTGAAAAGTCCCTACTTCTCAGACACATGCAGCCAATACCATACTATGTGGGATAATGAGAAACAGGGCAGCCCCTCGACAAATAAAAACACCCAGGAAACCTAATCCTCATTCTCACTTTTTAGTCACTGATTCCACGGATGGCTCCACCCTCATTTTCCCACTGCCAGGGCCTCTAATGAGCAGCCATAGAGTCCACACCCTGCTGCTAGGAACACACATGCCATGAGAGAGTGAGAGTTCACATTTCTCTAGCCTCTAAAAGTTACAGCTTTTGCTTCCATCAAAGCATCTGCCTATCAGCAATCCCCTGATAGGAGCAGTCTCATGACCATTATACACACTTTATAGGTAAAGAAAATGGGTCTGCCAGAGGCTAAGTGGCTTGTTAATAGTCATGCAACAGGTATGTAGGATGGCTGGAACTCAAACTATTTCATCCTATTAGACATCCCAGGTATTTCCCACTACAAGAGATCAGCAGTGTAATTTTGTGTACTCTCAAAATCACACATTAAAGGAAATTTCAGGAAAGCCCTGCTTCCTTTAGCCTTCACTAACCCCCAAATAATGAATCTTTAATGGGGTGTGGGATGGAGAGGGTTTGTTTCTTTTAGGTTTAACATGAATGGCTGACTAGGATGATATAGGCACCTATGTGTATATGTGTCAAATTACTCTTTAAAGTTAACTCTTGCATACATCAGAAAATTTCAACATAGGATTTGTGAATTAAACAGTAAATGATCTAGAATTTTTTTTCATTCCTATTCCAAGTTACACTTTTGACTCTTCAAACTTTCTTTAATTTCCAAAGAAATGACTTCACCCTGGAAATTTACTATTTTCCTATACTTCTCACAGTCCAGGGGAAGCTGGTTCTTTAAGGTAGACATCCAGGTTGGCCATGTCATCATTTTTTCTCCAGGTTGCACCCCTAACTCTTTGGACTTTTTCTATCATTCCCCTACAAGTACCCCATCAATCTCATTGTTCAGTTTCCTTCTATTCATTGTCTTTCCCTGTCACAATATAAGTGCCTTAAGGGCAGGAACCATCTTTCTGCTCCTATTTTTATACCTGTGCTTAGGACAGTACCTGGCACATGACTTCATAAATGCCTGTTCAATTAAAAGATTACATTGGACTAGTATCTTGATCTTGATCATATAATCCAGTAATTACTCTTATAAGCAATTAAATGTGAGCTTGGGAAGTTTTGTATTTATTTGAATACACTATGTATATGTGTATATGTCTGTATGTACACATACATATACTCACATTTAGCTGTATCTGTATCTATAGCCATACATATACATATCCATGTATACATACACATACACATATGTATACACACATATACATACATGTCCACATACACATATACATGTCTATGTGTATATTTGGTACATTCATTCCTCTCTAAGCTGTACTCCTGACTGTGTGGACTGTCTCTACCATGATATAGAACTTCACACATTGGAGAAACCCTCTGAGAGCCTAGCTTCTCCCTCTGATTGACTGGCTCCTGCTAGAACCTTCATTTTAAGAGCTATTAATAAGTTATAGTATTGACTTCAAGAGTTTCGCATTTAACACCAGGAAGTCAATATTTTAATTTATTAATGTTTATAGAATTCCTGTTTTCTTCAAGGTTCAGTCCATGTGCCACCATTTACATGAAGGCTTTCTTGAACTAACAGCTAGTACCTTCCCTTTCTAAGTGTTTTGTATTTATTCCATATATATTTTATGTATGTTCTTAAATATTTACATTTCTCTCCAAGTAGAATGCAAACTCTTTGATAATAGAGATTCATGTTTTGTCTTTGTATCCCAAGTGTCTAGTATAACACCTGGTGTGTAGTAGGTATTTAATAAATGCTTGCTGATTTATCTCTTTCAAAGACGAAAGATATCATTTACTGTATTAGCTTAAAAAATCGAAGCACGATGAAAACCACAATTTTTGATTTTATGCTTGCTCTATTCTGTTTTTCTTAGCCAGGATTTATCTGATAGCTTTGTCAAGGCCAAATATTTATTGATATATAAATAGCTCACTTTTCCTTAGATGCTTTTGATGTGGAATTTATGGGAAGTGAAGGTATGATTCCCACATTCAAAGACTTTGCAAAGTAGTTGAAGAGATCAGACCAAGAGGTATACAAACTTTGTGAGCAGAAAGAGGCTCGTATAATGAGGTGTGACGTAACAATGTTGCTTTCCTTGTACCTTGGATCTGAGGTTTTATTGGTGTGGGCACTCATTCTACCAAGGCAGCTCATGATTCTTTGATACCTTCTCATCCAGTGCAATGCTTTGCTTGTAGAAGTATTACGATTTTCCCATCTCATAGAATTTAGAGCTGGAAGGGATTCCAAAGGTCAACTAATCCAGTCTCTTCATTTTTAAAGACATGAAGACAGCATCTCAGAGAACTGTGATGGGCTCCTTAGAATGTCTGCTGCTTGCATTTTGGAATTGTGTCATTTATTGCATTCTATTCCCCTTCTAACATAGTACCTAGATTACAGGAGGCACTTAATAAATGCTCCTTGATTGATTTTCCATGGTCATAAACTAGTAACTAGTAGAGGTGAGATTTGAACTTAACTCGATGGACTCTAAATTCACTTGCTGTTCCTTCTCCACACCACAGCTGTAGCTTGTTTGTATGAGCTCAAGTTTTACGATTCTGGTGCTCTAGCTACCATGAAATTTCAAAAGTAATATGACATAGAATGTCGAATTTCTAATTGTAAAATTTTGCAGGGTAGAAGTTACCAAAAAATTCCTCCCAACTCCCCAACTGTGGGCACATTTTCCCATCTATATACACTTAATCCTAGGGGAGAGTGGTATCAAAATTGAATCACAAAAATAGACAGACATCCATATAGGGAACACATGTGACGAAAGCTTACCTCCACGTACTGACAGTGATGCTTTTCTTTGAGCAATCTCTATCAAATTCACTTCTTTGTCTAATATCAATGATGGACATCAGTGGTTTGGCTGAGCTAGCTCCTTGTATGAGTCATACAAGGATGCAAGGTCAAGATACTACTAGGCAGGGTCAAGCGGGTTGGCTACTTACAGACTCAGCTATTATTGCTATTGGATTCAGTAGACTGGCTGTTGGTGGCTCATCTTTCCTTTCAAGGCTAATGAGGTCATAAGATTCAATTTCTGGATGCTCATTCCCCTAAAATTAAGAAAGAATAAACACAAAATAAACAGGCGTCAAGTGCTCGAGAACACATGAGCATGAGGTGGGCTACATTTCTGCCCTCCTCCTCCAGGACTTGTGCACACTTATAAAAGCTGACATTACCCATCAGATCCTCACATACGCATACTCCATTCAGACACCCCCCTCTGTGGAATCTTTCTGGCCTCTCAGCCAACCAGACACCTTTTCATCAGCACGCAGTCCTAGCCCCTCAGTCACTCATGGATAGAAAATGGCTCTCTAAAGTTCCATGTATTGGATTGAAATTAGGCAGACAATATTGTGTGTATATACCCTACAAGGCAGGGGAGTCCTTTTTGATGTGGATGCTGTTCCAATGACTTTTAGGGTTAAAACATGCTGGGTGGTTTCACATTCAAGATGCATTGAGCAAATGAGGCACATGTAGATTGTCTTAATGTTATTCTGGAACTTAACTAACAGTAAAATTCAAAATAGGTAGGAGAGACAATTCACTCTAACTGCTAAAAGGCAGGTAAGATTCTGTAGTGGCTGCAATGCAGAACTTGGTCAGGAAGACTTGAGTTCTAATCCTGTCTCATATACTTACTAATTGTGTGACTTTGGGTAAGTCATTTAACCTCTCTAAGCCTCAGCATCCTTACCTGTAAAATGGAGATAGTACCTACCTCCCAGGGTTGTTGTGAGGATAAAACGACAATATTTATAAAGCACTTTGCAAATCTTAAAGTATTACCTTGATGCTAGCTATCATTGTTATCATTCTTATTCACACAATTCTATGGAGAACTAGGAAAGTCTTTTTAATTTAATTTAATTTAAATTCTATAAGCATTTACTAAATGTCTGCTATATGTAAGTCATTCATGACACAAAGACAAAATAAAACTGTCCCTCTTATCTTATCTTCTGTGGACTCCACTACTTTGTCACCTTAAAAACAAAGAGTATAATTCTGCTATCACCATATAATGGATAAAGCCTCCAAGACAGAGAGTGTAGAGAGAGAAAAGGGTCTCAAAGAGAGCTATCAGGGAGGCCCATAGTTGGACGATAGGAATGATGATTCAGCAAAGGGGACTGAGCAGGAACTGTCCGAGAGGGAGGAGAACCAAGCAAGGGTTGTATCACAAAGATCTAATGTTGGGCTTTCCTCTAGGGTGGTTATGATCATGCTTTTCATTTAGGGAACCTGTACTGCAGAAAACAAGGTCATTGTGGTGGAATCCCATTGACTTGAGTCTATGCTAGGTTAAGAGGGAGAATGATCAGAGGTAATAGGAAATTCCTATTCGTGCTCAGCCTTCAAAAACAACTAGGTCTTAGGCAACCTCACTGGCTAGCAAGGGAATGGTTCAATCCCTCTGACTGGAGCAAAACAACTCTGGGATAAGGATTAGAACTGTGATTTCATTGATATAAGGATCTTAGAGATGAGTATATTATACCAATGCAAGTTAGCATTTTCCATAATTATATTCTTATGGACTTATGTAGAGCTCTGAGAGATAAATTGACTTGCCTAGGGTGATATAGCCAGGATATATCAGAGGAGGGATCAGAACCCAGGTCTTCCAGACTCTTGGGTGGATCTCTACCAGGGCGACTCAGATTAGAGAGATAGAATCCGGGGATATTTTTTCTTTCTCTGCTGAATTCAGAGGGCAACTGCATTAAGCTTTGCTGAATATAGGATTTTTTGAGTATTTTGTTTGGGTTTGAAGTTTTTATCAGTATCGTTACTAGGCTGCTAGATATGTCTTCTCTTAGACTCAGCAGGTGAGGACCACACGCTTATTAAAAGCCAGTCTTAAGTCCTTTGGAGTTCTTGCATAGTATTGTGGTAAAGGGAGAATTCAGTCCTTTGATACTTGGGGAAAAATGATTTTCCTTTTGTCCCATGATTCCCAGAGGGAATTCTGCCATTGTTATGGCACTTCCTGTGTACACAGAGTTCTGAACAAGTTTGAGGCATTCACACTCATACCCTAAAGATAGACAGTAATGTCTAAGCCTTCAGGAGGTTTCCCATATCGTTTCCAACAACCCTCCCTCCCCCACAAACTTTGGTTCCTTCTGTTTGGCTTTGATAAAAATGGGTTCTCTTTGTTTCTCGAATAACTTCTGATGTTATGGTGACATTCATTTGCTTGGTGAATTTTAACAGTTTGGTAATGCAAGCTGATAAAAGAAAAATTCCTTCTTTTCCTTGCAGGTAGAATAAAACAGCCCTAAAGAATGCAGCAATGAGAAATTATTTTCTCTACATCAAGAAGGGAAGCAAATCCATTCAATGGAGTTCATGAAGTCCCAGACTGATGAAAAGAGAAGTTAGTCCAGGAAATCTACATTCTCATGTTTCACTAATAGAAGAATGTATTCAGAGCCAGGGAGGGGGCAGTCCCATTGTCTTCTGTCCTGGTCAGACCACAGCTAGACTCTTGGGCTGGATTTTGGTATTCACATGTCACAAGGACATTGAGGACCTGAAACATGTACAGAAGGGGTGATTGGACATAGAAAGGACTTAAAAACAAGTTGTACAAGAATTTGTTGAAGGAAGGGGAAATTGTTATCCTGTGTAGTGGGACTGTGGGTGAGGGATGGGTATGGATTGTGTCTATACAAACCTTGACACTGCCAGAGGGGAAGTTTAGGTGGAAGGTGGGAGTGTGTACTTGTGTGAGTGGGAACAGTAATTTTGTAATGCTTTATAATTTTCTTTCTCTCTCACATACACACATACACATGCACACACATACACACACACACACACACATGACACTCGTATCACCATCAATGTCCTACCCTCCCCATACTACCCATTTTTTCTTATACAAGGAACAATGAATGTCAAGGGGTCTCCTTCCCATAATCTATGAAAACAACATTTAAATGAAGCATAAGAATCTGGTTGCTGAAGAGTATGGGGAAATGAGAATGATAGTCATGATGTGTGGGGTAAAAAACATAAAACAATATCATTACGAATGACATATTTTATATTTGTGTATATATGTATGCACATATGTATGTATATATGTGTATATAGTTATATTTATATACATGTATCTCTCCTTCCAAGGGTCTATTTATTGCTTTACTTCTGACCCACAGTGTGTTTGTTTTTTTAGTTTCTCTAAATTGTTAAGAAGAATGCCTATCTGGCAGCATTAAGAAGAAATTGTTAAGAAGAATGCCTATGTACAACTCTCAGAATAAATTGAAAGAATGAACAATAACATAGTCATTTTAGACCCTGGAGTCCTGAAATATAGGAATGTGAAACAAGATGGGTAATGGGTTCAGTTAGAGGGAAGTTGGCATTCATTCAATGAGCAATATTTGGCATTCATGATTCATTTTTCATTTTTGGCTATTAAGAAGGTATTGATTAGTTGGTCCAATAATTATGGGGTAAAGACACTGTAATTGCTTAGAATAGAACAGTCAGAAGACAGTCACTGCTGTCATCAACAAACTGTATTTTGAGGATTTAAGATTTCTATTGCTGATTAAATTCTCTTACTGTTATTTTCTTTAAGGAAGTGGATAATTAATTTTTACATAGTAACTTTCAATGCTACAGCCAAATCCAATCTACTCCCATAAAAAATATTTTATTAGGTGCTTATTTGTGCAAGGTATTGAGTTAAATATTGGAGATACAAAATTAAAAGGAAAAGTAATTTCTGCTTTCAGGGAGCTTACATTCTATTGGATGAAATGATAGATTTCATATAATGTAAATATAAATAAAATATATACAATCATATATAGGCCCGACGCTTTGAGGACTGGTTTTGTTTGTGTTCACAGGGTATCACTGACTTAGAGCAAGAAGGCAGCCTAGATGTTGAGTATGATACCTGAGGAAGCAGGCTGAGAAAAGTCAAGAGACTTGTCCACATTTGCAGAGTGAGAAGAGCTGGGATTTGAGCCCAAGTGCTCTGATACTGAATGTAGAATTCCTTCACTGTACCACAAGAACTTTTTGACAATACTCAAATGTCTCCAGGTACATATATATATATATATATATATGTATGTATATATATATGTGTGTATATATATATATGTGTGTATATATATATATATATATATACACACGCATATACACATGGGAGGAAAGTTTGAAACTGGTGATCAGTCATTCTCAAAGTACCCAAACCATTTGGAGAGCCTAACTGGTCTTAAGAGTTTTGTTATACTATCTGCCTTAAACCAGTGGGCTGAGTAGTGACTAGAGACACTTTTATAAATATTGTACTTCAGTGACCTACCAAATCTCAGACTTGGGAGGGACTTTCATCTAGTCCAACTCTTATACGACTAAGAATTTCCTTATATTTCCATTTATTATTGAAACACCTAACTGCCTGGATATTCCTTTTCTTTCCTGTCTCCTCATTGGCTAAATCTTAGGTTTAACAACAGATTGGCCAGGAAGTTAGGACCACTGAAACAATTCATTTCAAGGTGTTCATTTGCCAACAGATTTTTTTCAGGTAGCTTGTTGCCAAACACACATACATATCAGAGGCAAGAATCTCGCTAGGTATGGTAAGAAAATGATCTTTTTTTCCTGGACTTAGTTTTTCTCTTGTGTCTCTTCTCTGTCTCTCATTCATTTGCATGGGAATCTGAGAGTTTGATATTGAGAAACTGGCAGGGGTGGGGGCCGAATTCAGAGAATTGAGGCAGTTTGTTGACTGGTCGCAATAATCAGAAAAAGAGCAGGGAGCCACAAGGAATATCTAACCTTAAATTGGAGTAAGGCATCTGATAGATGATGCCTTGGTGACCAGGAAATGTAGGTTAAAAATATAAAATTAAGGCTGAGGATAGCAGCTAGGGTTTTTGCTGGGTTTTGCTCTATATTCAAAGAACTGGGAACATCATGGCCGAGGCTTGGAGAAATGTATCTAAGTGGTACTGTGGATAAAGTGCCAGCCTTGGAGTCAGGAAAACTCATCTTCCTGAGTACAAATCTGGTCACTTACTAGTTGTGTGGCCCTAAGCAAGTCATTTAACCCTGTTTGCCGTAGTTTCCTCATCTGTAGAAGGGGCTGAAGGAAATGGCAAACCAAAATCCCAAATGGAGGCATAGTCAGACAGGACTGAAAATATGACTGAACAACAACAAAGAGAAACAGATGAATTCTTTTTTATGGGGGAAAAATTCACTGATATTTTCCCCCTCTAATTCAGTGGCTGTCTGTTAGGATTTTGCTTTCCTAAAATAATTAGGAAATGATTTTCCTATTTTAAAATAAAAGATAAAAGAACAATGTCAAAGATCGCTTTTTCTATGAGGGAGACATGGAACCTCATCTGTGGAACCAGACGATCTTGTGCCCCGAAGAGCTGTGCCAGACAAGAAGCATGGGACTAGCAGATCATGGTCAAGTAGTGAAGCTAGCCAAGATCAACACTTGTCAGAGGCCACGTCACACAACTCTGTGTCCAGTAGATACCATGTAGCTTGAAGAAATTGTGTGCTACAGGAGAGGAGTAGAAGGCAAAATCGGTGGGAGCAGCACAAAGACATCTCCAGAAGACATCAGTGATCTTATAATATATGAGGCATGAGTTACCTTTCCATGAGTCTACCATGGTCACATGTGTTTCATATGCGCGCAGACCTCCATGCACACTCCCTGGTCATACATGTTGTCTATGTGTATGCTCTTCCATACCACGCTATGTAGATCCACTCTTCCTGTTAATGATGTGTTTATTTGAGACAATGTGTACCTAAAGCTTATAGGAGAAATATTTTATTTCTCTCTTTCTCCCTATGTTATTCCATTAAATACCCTTGCTTTGAATGAATTATATCTTCTGGCTGAATAGCAAAAGTAAAATAATTGCTGGGAGCTCATGAGATATATAAATGGATACAGACCTACAGAGTACCATTTATCTGGGGTAGCATTGTCTTGTGGATCCAAGTGCAAGTTGGTGGTGCTCCCAGGTGCTACAGATAAATCAATACATCAAACTTGGAGTCAGGAGACCTGTCGTTCCAATCCTACTTCAGAAACTTAGTAGTTATATGACTGGAGAATGTCACTTAACCTCTCAGAATTTGCTTCATCGTCTATAAAATGCAGATAATAATATTTATGCTACCTACCTCAGAAGGTAATTGGGAGGAAACTATTTTCTAAGCCTTAATCTTTGTAAACATGAGTTAATTATGTCACAGATATTGATTTTGGGCAGGAGTTCTTAACATGGGGTCCATGAACTTGTGAATGGGAAGAGAAATTTAGCATTTCCTCCAATTATTTAGAAACTTAATTGAGGGATTCAAAGACTTCCCCAGACTGCCCAAAAAGGGGCAGGGGGAGGAATCCATGCGCAAAAAAATTAAAAACCAGTTTAGGGCATCAAAAATTTTTTTGAACAAATTGACTTAATGATCTTCTGTGAAAAGGCGCCAAAATCTTCTTTCATAACCTCATAAGCCCTTATCTGTTAGTCTCCAAATATCAAGGGGAAGTTTCCAAGGGCACGGAGCTCCCTATTGCCTTAATTAATCAGTAAATATTTATTAGTCAGTCAGGTAATTACCATTTATTAAATACCTACTATGTGCTAGTCATCATGATAAGAACTGAGCAAATAAAGGCAATAGATCATCCATGAACTCAAGGAAAAACTTCAGGTAACTCTCAATGAATCTCTTCCTTTCTTCCTTCCTTCCTTCCTTCCTTCCTTCCTTCCTTCCTTTCTTTCTTTCTCCCTCCTTCCTTTCCTCCCTCCCTCCCTTCCTTCCTTCTTTCTTTCTTTCTCCCTCCTTTCCTTCCTTCCCTCCTTCCTTTCTTTCTTCCTTTCTTTCTTTCTTTCTTTCTTTCTTTCTTTCTTTCTTTCTTTCTTTCTTTCTTTCTCCCTCCTTCCTTTCCACCCTCCCTCCCTTCCTTCCTTCTTTCTTTCTTTCTCCCTCCTTCCTTTCCTCCTTCCCTTCCTTCTTTCCTTCCTTCCTCCCTTCTTTCCTTCCTTCCTTCCCTCCTTCCTTCCTTCTTTCCTTTCTTTCTTTCTTTCTTTCTTTCTTTCTTTCTTTCTTTCTTTCTTTTTCTTCTTTCTTTCTTCCTTTATCTTATATATGAATGTCTTTTGTTCTTTTAAATATTTTACTGACGCCCTTTTCTTTGCTTTATGTCATTGTCATGTCCCAGTGCCTTCAAAAAAAGAACGCTTCCTTGTAACAAGCAAAATAAATCATCATACTGACCCCATCTGAAACAAGGATGCTTTCTTTCCCATTTTAGTCCGTCACCTCTCTCTTGAGAGGCAGAAGGCTTCTCTTAGTCCACTGAAGTAGTGACTGGTCACTGTAGTCTTTCCATGTTACTTTACATTATTTTGATCGCTTGTTCTTCTGGATGATGAATTTGTAAGTCCAGCCTGTCTTGTCTTGAGCTCCCTCAAAACCCATCTATTTATCTACATACTTCAGAGCGATGCATGAGGATAAGCACTGCGTCACTCATAGAGCACTATATAAATGGGAGCAATTCTTATTACCCTGCATGTTATGAAAATTAAATAAGATAAGGCACAAGAAAGCACTTAGAAATGTACAAAATTTGCAGTACATGTAAGACATTATTATCTGATGGGGGGCACTATTTATCCTAGTGTTTTGGGTCAGATTGTATTTTTCAGAAGAGAACCTTATAATCCAATCATGGGCTCTAAGTCAGTGAAGGGAAGGAGGTGGAAAAGTAGGAATCTAATAAAATTAGAAATGAAAATAACGACTGAAAGTGTAAACAAAAGGAAGAATGTTGGACTGCAGAAGGTTATTGCTTAAGCCTGCTGAGAAGTGAGTTTTGGCATGGACCCTCACTTGGCTCACTATGAAACACACACACACACACACACACACACACACAACTCCCCATGATTAAGAAGCTTTGTAACTGTCACTTTCAACATGTCACCATTTCCCAGAAACGCAGGGAAGTTTGAGGTGGGGTGGGAGGAGAGAGTGGGAACGCTTCAGCTTCCCAGATAGTCAATGTCACAACCTCAAGGTTTTGAAGAGGTGCTCCAGACACAAAATACACACAGTGTCGGTTCCAGGATTGATGGGGAATGAAACGCTCCAGATCCAAGTTGCCAAGTCCACATTTCATCTTGATTTAGAAGACAGTTATTGTCTCAGACTGAAAAGAACCTGAGGGATTATTAAGAAAATATGTACGGGGGATGGACAATTGGGTAATCGATCTCTTTTACATGCTACAGCAGGATAATGTTGATTTGCCGTGAGGTGGCCTAAAACCTGCTACCCAAATCTGGTAGGCGAGACTTCTCCAGCTCCTGGCTTCCAAAGCAGGGAGGGGAGGGTAGGGGTTGGAGATTCTGCATGGCTGAGTTGCTGGACTGGGCTTCAGTGATGTAGAGTCAAATGGGGCATTGGGATCTGTCACTGGAAAGATCATTTTTTCAGGCTTTACAATAAACTTCTGTTCCTATCATGTGACTTTGATGCCACGAGAACTTGGCAAGTAACTCCACTGACTTGCTGTGGATGCCTATAGGCACATTTAAACCGTCCCATTTAAAGTCAGCCACAGGCCTGTGAAAATGAAGGGACAAGTCATTAATGAAAATTGGAAGCTTTCTGTCCATCATTGAACTAATCAACATGCGTTACATGGGGAACATTTGAGCGATGACATATTTTTTTTTCTTTTACTCTTTAACTAGCCACAATGGCTGCAATTTTACTTAAAGACTCTATAGGAAACAGACTAAGGCCCAGGGCAGGAAGCCCTGGCAGCCTTAGAAAGGGAAGGCTATAGTTTCTCATGTATGTGATCCGCCTTATTCTATCATTTAAACATCTGCCAGAAAGACGAGCTTAGTCTCGATGCTTGGCTACAGATGGTGTGTCCAAACCCAGTAGATGACTGCAGCCTCCTGCCTGAGAGAAAAGGAGAGAGAAGAGGTCTGAATAATCAGACTTAGAGTTCACCAGCCCGGGTGACCACTTGGAGTCCTTTTTTCTAGCTGGAGATTTTTGGCTCTGCCGTGAGATTTAGATAGATGTGAACCTGGGAGGTGGAGAATTGGGTACCAGTCACAGATTGCTTCAGGATAATGGATCTGAGCTGGAAGAGGGTATAAGAGGCCATCTAGTTCTGCCACCTTATTTTATCAATAGGGAAATTGAGGCCCAGAGAAGTTTCATGATTTCCCAACATCACACAGTTAAGCTTGGGTTTGAACCTGGATCCTTAGATTCCAAACTCAGTATTTTTTCCACTAGTTCTAGCTCTCCCCTAATTTGATTGATCCATTTCATCTCCCTATGTCTCTGTATCACAGTTATGATGGGGATGCTGGGACTGGGGACTGGCCAGTGAGGGCCCAGTTATGTGAGTATTTGTAGGAGGTACTGAAATTATTTCTTATTCAATATCTGTGTAGTGAAGAAAAACTTTTTAATTGACTTCTGAGACAGAATATTAGTCCTACAAAAGACAGCAATCAGTTCTATTGGGCTTCTTTCTATATTAGAATGGAATATATTTTTATATTTGAAAATATATTTTCTATATTTGAATGAAAAAGAGGAACTTGTTCCTTTTCTAGGAGGGCTTCTAGGTAGAGACCTTGGGTCCTCTCCACCCAGATGACTTAAGACCATGTCTCTGTCCTTTGCTTGTGTTTGTTCTTTGTGCCCTTAGGTGAAGGAGTATAGATGGAGATGTGGTAGTATAGATGTAGAATGCAGTGAAAATGGGATGAAAAGTAGGTGGTCCATGAACTAGAGCACATGGCAGAGCCTACTGACCCCAAAGAGCCAAACTGGCTCACCCCAAGGCGCCATGTCCCTCAAGCAACGGGGAAGCTATGCTGCATTTGCAATTGAACTTGCTGGAGCCAAATGCTCTACCAACTGCTCTAAGTTTGAGCCTACTCTTCCCAGGAATTGAGATGTGAGAGGGGAGAGTGTTTTATACTTTAAAGGATGAGTTTGTACTTTTGTTTTGCTGTCTCTTCTCAGCAAATACACCATTGTGCAAGGTAATTGAAATTAATTGCTTGGTAATAATACTGAGGAGACAACTGGTTAAGTTGTTAGTGGGAGGCTAATCATGAGTGTTAATGATAGTGGAGAGATAATAACTGGCACTGGACAGTTAATATTCAAGAAAATGCAGTAGGATGGGGACTTGAGCAGATATCATTAAAAGAACCCCATCTGTTGACCTTCACCTTGTGTCCTTGGGGATACCTCAGGGTTCTGGGGGAGTGAAGGGAAATAGAGAAGGAGGCTTGTTCTTTGTGGACCCCATCTGCCAGTGCACAGGTGGGGTGGAAAAGAAAATTGAGATCTTTAGTCTAAGGGGATGATGGCTGCCCTATCTATCTCTCAGGGTTATTGTGAGATAAGGTTGTGGGAAAGAAAGTTCTTTCGAAGGATTAATCATAACTCATCTGAATTTTAAGAGCCAGAAGAGAGAACAACGATCATTTACTCATAGGATCAACGATGTTCCTGGCAGGGACTTTTAACTTAAAAACACCCTGTATTTCATTATAATTGGTTTTCTTTGTAATGTATTTATTTTATTTTATGAGTTTAAAAAAAGTAATTCTGAGAAGGTATTTATAAACTTTACCAGACTATCAAGGGGATCCACAGCACACACAAAACTAAGGTATGTAACTTCCAAGTTTCTGTCCTCAGCCCTTCCTTCTTGCCTTATTTTCTCTTTGTCTGTCCCTCTGTCTCTCATATATATATATATATGTATGTATATCTCCAATATATGCTACTACAGCTTCAAACATTACCTCTCCATTGCCACCTCCCCCAAAGTCATCTTCAACCCTGAAGCTCTGGGCCCATTTCTCTATCTCTCTCTATCAACTTCAAACTCAACATGTTCATAAATCAGTCGATCACCTTTCCTTAAAAAACTACATCCCTTGATTTCACTATTGCTCTCTGTGGTATCATCATTCATTTGGTCTTTAAAGCCTTGGGGGTTATCTTCAACTCATTTTATCCTGGTTTCTCCTGAACCTTCCATGTTTAAGGCAAAAGAAATTGATTGGACCTGTGATCTCCTTGCTAAAGTGTGTTCCCTATCATGTCGTGTTCTGCACAAATAGACTTGCAGAAATGCCTGGGACTTTGTGGGGCCATGGGACTTGTTTAGGGTCAGACATGTGGCAGAGGCCATACTTAAGGCCAAAACTTCCTGCCTCAGAGGTGGGCTGTCCATCCACTAGGCAACACTGCTTCTTGGTGTGTGTATCATCGCCTCCTGTAACCTCCATGAGGGCAGGAACCGTGCCTTACACATATTAAACTTTCTATCTACCCGCACCACTCATCTATCTCCACACTGCAAGAAATAATCACTTAAATGCCTGTTGAATCTGAATGATTTGACAGAAATCATGTAGACTTCAAGTGGGCTGATTTGCAGTTTATTGCTATTTCTACATGTGCCAATATGTCAGCAATCTGTGTTTTGTTTTTTTCGATACGAGAACTTGTTTCACCAAAACAGAATGTAAGTGGTCTTTTACTCAGTAAGTCTTAGAGATAAACTTGAGATTCAAAGGTTAAATGCTTTGCCAATGGGCACATAGCTAGTCAATGTCAGAGGCAGGATTTGAACACAGGTCTTTCTGACTCCAAGTCAGGCCTACTATGCACCTCTCCATCCAACCTCTTCCTACTATGCTCCTTTAATGCAAAATATTATGTTATGAGCGAAAGCCACTTTAAGTGATAAGAAGAGAAGAGGATTCCAGAGGTTTCCATTTTTTAAAAGTATAAAATTACCTAGTCTCACATACAATTGCATCACTCTGGATACAAAATTTATAAAGTCTGACCCTGTAATTTTCTGTGTCCTTGAGACTCTTCTTAACATATTCTCTGTTATTGTATAGCTCTGAGCCTAAAATAGCCTTCTCAAAAACATTTTGTGGCCTTTCAGTCTTGAGGAACAAGAAGTAAGTTATTTGAGGCCTTTACCCAAATCTTCTTTTCTTACTTTCAGGAGGATTTTCTGATCATGAGAGAACACAGAGACCACATAAGCTATTGATTTTGTAATTCTATACTCAACCTCAATATCGAGCACAATTTGTGGCTTAGCATCGCTCTGACCCACTGCCTCCTAACACAAAGATGAAACATGTCCAGAAAGGTTCAAAGCAGACAGTGTGCTTAGCATTTCTTTTTGGGTAAAGAAGCCATAACACACACTAGAAATGTACCTCTTATTGCGATTAAGAGTAGTCACACTTCTCAGTAATTTAGAGGGGAGATCTTTGTTTTACTTTTAGTTTTATGAAGGGAGGTTTTAAACACTGAAGGTTAATATGACCAACTTAATGTGGTGATTCCATGTGGCCTGTCTTAGAACCGAATGGCCCAGGCAGTGCTGAGTTCAAATTAAAGTCTTGCCACTTCAACCCTTACCTGGTGGGTGACGCTGAACTAACTGTCTGATGGAATTCCCCTAGTTTTAAAATTCATTTGCATTTTTGTTTCTGGGGGAGCTAGGTGGTACAGTGGACAGAATGCTGGGCTTGGAGCGAGGAAGACCTGAATTCAAATCTAGCCTCAGACACTTACTAGCTGTGTGACTTTGGGCAAGTCATTTAACCTGTTTAACTCGGTTTACTGATCTGTAAAATACGGATAACAATAGCACTTACCTTTCAGGGTTGTTGCGAGGATCAAATGAAATAATATTTGTAAAGCATTTAGCATACTGGTTGGTACATACGCTTAATAAATGTTAGCTACTAATATTACTTTTATTATTATGAAAAGAAGTAGCAGACATCTTAAATGGTCCTGCTACATTTCCTTCTCCCTCCATACCCCATCTCCCTCAGCTATATACGTATTAAACTACTTAGACAAACTTTTATCTCAGTGTTCAGGAGGCATGTTTCTATTGGCAATCATGAACATCATTAGAAATGAAGCTGAAAAGCATTGCAATGGTTGAAAATACAAAGGCCAGATCTGTTCTAGATGATTTATTCTGTTGTAGTTTCTTCCAAGGACCATTCCCCTCCCATCCCCCATCCAATAAATAATGTTCTTGGGAAGTCCTTCAAACTGTTTTTCTTATAGACAACTTTCAAAAGGAAAATAGAGACAGTGAGTTCTACAAGCTTACCTAGGGTCCAAGAAAGGAGCCACACTGGAGCCGTTTTCATTCCCCGCAAAAGAAGGTTTGTTTTCAGCCAGCGTGACAAAGGACAGGCTGTGTTACTTGGGAATGTCCAAGAACTTTGTACAAGGAAAACCTCGATCCCTCTTTAGGATTTGATGTGAAATATTAAACACCAGCTACCTGAGGAAAGGATTGGATACAGATGTCCTCTGTCTCTTTCACCCTGATCTTGTCGATTATAATTCCTATGGTTACTTCAAGGCAGTATCAGCATCAGCCTCAACCTGGGGAACACAGTTATATTTCACAGAAAGATCTTTTGCAGTTAGGAAAGTCACTTCTATATGCAATGCATCTCGGTCTGTCCCTCTGTCTGTGCCTCTCTGCAGTGTTTATTGATTTCTCTATACACTATATTAATATATCTATTGAAATAATATAACTCTATTATAGTATATAATAATATAATATAATAATATATAATATATCTCTATGATATAATCTATGTGATATATATCTATAATAATATGACATTTAATAATATAACATATCTGTATAATATGTTACATAATAATAATGGCATAACATATTATAGAGATATAGACTCACTGCATACAGAAGTGACTTTCCTAATTGTAAAATCTATCTGTCTATCTATCTGTCTATCTTTCTATCTCTCTAAAGATATATTTATATGGATATAGATAGATATATACACTGAATATAGAAAGGCTTTGTTAATTGCAATATATCACAATAAATGCAATATATCTATATCTAGACCCACTTCTCCATCTTCCTCTATAAACGTCAAATTCCACATGTTCATAAATTAATTTATCACCTTTTCCTTAAAAACTTCCTCCCCTCTCGTGTGTATGAGCATATACACGCATATATATGATATATGTATATAATAAGGGAATCTACGTGTATACACACATAGATTCACTTATAAGCTTCACATTCCTCAAGAAAAATAGGACCTTGAGTGGAAAATAAAGAAGAAAGAGCTCCACCTACTGATTCCTCTTTGTAAAAGTTATCATTATTATGATTTTAAATAAAAAGGCTCTGAAGCACAACAGGGACCTTGTCTGAGAACAGCCTAAATCATTTGGGTTTGAAAAAGAGGATGTAGGAGTGACCCCCCTGGAAGGAAGCAGGTTAGAATGGCGCTCTGTCTCCAGACTACAAGCCTTTCATTTTTATGGTGCCCTTAATTAATAAGTCAGCTCCAATTTGAATGCCCCTTGGGGGCTGGGTGGGGGGGGCAGGGAGGCAGGTTAACTGTGGCTTTCCCTTTCACACTGAGACTTTACAAGACCATGACAGGTCGCACATTTTCCTCCATCACAAGCAAGGTATTCATTCATCTGTACTTGTAGAAGGGCCGCTTGGCACTTTTGGAGCTGGATTTACAAGGGTCATTTCACCTAGCTCAGAAGCCAGGTCACTCTGTGCCAGGCCCACTCAGAAAGTGATTTCATAGAGGAAGTGAAGAGCAAACATCCACTTTTAGTCTTGTGAAGTCCTCCTGAGGCACACGAAGCCTTGGGGGTGGGGGTGGGGGTTGGATGAGGCAACTCTAATGGGAGAAGTCATTCAAGGATTGTAGAGACCCCAGGTGGAACATCGGGGTGGGGGTTGATGTAATATCTCTCCATGGCTCTCTCCAGGGACTGTTAGTAATAGAGCATCATCCAGAACTACAGTGGAAGAACTTTGGACTTGAATCCTAGAAATGTAAAGTTGGGACAACTGGGAGATCATCCAAAAAAAGTCCTATGGCGACCTGGTAGGCAAGTGGTGGGAATTGCCACCAGTGGTGGGAGTCTTATCACCTCCCATCAGAGACAGCTAGGTGGCGCCATGGTGCTTAGGGCGCTGGTCCTGCAGTCAGGAAGACCCGAGTTCAGATCCGGCCTTAGACACTTACTAGCTGTGTGACCTCGGGAAAGTCATTGCCCTCCTGTCAGCCTGTGTTTCCTCATCTGCAAACTGGAAATAACAGAAGCACCCACTTCCTGCTGCGAGGATCAGATGAGATGACATTTGTGCCTGACAGACAGTAGGTGCTTAATAAGGGCTTGTTCCCTCCCCTCCCAAGGCAATTGATTAATAATAATATTAGCTGGCATTGACATAGCATTTTAAGGTTTGCAAAGTGCTTTAAATATGTTATATCATGTGATTCTTTATTTTCCAGATGAGGAAACTGAGGAAGAAATAGGTTGAGTCACTTTTCCAGAATGACACAGAGGAGCGTCTGAGGCAGTTTACAATCTCATTTGACACTTTACTATATCACTGGATCCTCACGATAGTCCTGGAAGCTAGATGCTACTATTATACCCATCACACAGGTAAGAAAATGGAGGCAGACAAAGGTCAAGTAAGTGGCCCAACATCTCACAGCTAAGAAGTCTCTGCGTCAGGATTTGAACTCAGGCTTTCCTGGCTCCAGGCCCTGAGCTCTAACTACTGCACCATGTAGATATCAAGGTCCTTCTGGGTTTTGGCGGCCATTTTTAAAGATACTCTGCCACATGCCAACGTCCTTCCTAAATGATATTTCCCCAAACCGAAGATATGACTCCAGATTTTGTCTGATCATAGTAGAGCATGGTGGGATAACTTACTCCTGAAAGTTCCACATTTCTAATGTAGTCCAAGGTCACACTAGGTTTTTTTGTTTTTTTGGTTTCTAGGTCACATTATCGACTCATTGAGCTTATAGTCCAATAAAACTTCTATTGGAATCACAATGCTTAGCACATAGTAGCCACTTAATAAATGCTTGTTGACTTGGTGTCAGAAGATGTGAGTTCAAATCTTGACTTTGCCAGGATGTTGGGAAAATCACTGTACCTTCTTCCAACTCAATTTCTCTGTCTGTAAAATAAGAAGACTAGACTAGATCATAGGAGAATAGGTTCATAGATATAAAGCTGGGAGTGACCCAAGAGCCCATCCAGTCCATGATACTCAGCCCCAGGAAAATTAAGTGTACTTGTCTAAGATGATCTATAAGAACCCTCCTTTGAGATTCTGTGATCCTGTGAATTTTCAGCTTGCTGGCTTGTGGCTTCATCAGAGAAGGGTACCACTCCCCACATTCAGACTCCAAGCCATGGCAGATGTGCAGTCCACCAGTTATGGGGTCGGACGTCCCTTGTGTGGGTTCCTCAGCCTCTGTGGCCACGCAGAGCCTCCCTGAGGCATCCCCTGCTATGTCCACTGCCTCACTCTCATCTTGCTCCTGGCATCACACAAGGTCTCTTAAGAACCAATCACCAACCCCATTCATTGACTTTAGACATCCAAGCTGGGACTATAGATAACACATCACTATGTGACAACTCTATCATAGAATTGGGGGCCACTGTGCTTGGATCTACCTGCTCACTCATGCGTTTCTATAGACTTTAAAAGTGTAAGATATAATAAACATGCGAGGTCTGAATGGAAACCTCCCTTCTCCCCCAAATGAATCACATATCATACTATCATTGCAGGGTTGCCAAAGTCGATGGTTTCCTTGTCAGACATAAATTCAACATCTGACCACAGTCAGGGACAAGAATTCCATATAAATCAAACAGCTGCATAGCAGTTGTGGGAGGGGGGAAGGGGACCCAACTCACTGGGGATCCCCAGGAAGTGATTTTCAACCAATCAATCAACATTTATTGAGGGCCCATGGCCCCTGCCCTCAAGACGCTGAAAACCGAGTTGTGGAGACAAGCCATAAATGTTTGAAAAGTTAAATCACAACATGTGAGTCAAAGAACAATAAAAGATACGAATGTGCCAAATAATTGAATGAATGCTCTGATTTCAGAAGAGATAAAGGCATTGTGGGCTAGAGTGAGTTAGGGTGATTTAGAGGCATCTGGGTTGCACTGTATAGTAGAATGTGGGGTCAGGTAGATACAAGTTCAAATCCATACTCAGACACTTACCAGCTGTGTGAACCTAGACATGTCACTTCACCCCTTTGCCTCAGTTTCCTCAGCTGAAAAATGAGGCTAATAATACCACCTACCTCCCAGGGTTCTTATGAGGATCAAATGGGGCAATGTTTGTCAAGTGCTTAGCACAGCGCCTTGTGCAGAGCAGGCACTGAATAACGTCGGCTTCCTAGGTGAAGTAGCCTATACATTCAGTTAAGGATTCCATAAATTTTGTAATTCTAGAGACATCATCATTTCAGACCAGGAGGGCTCTGAGAGACCATCTAACTCAACTCTCTCTCTGTCTGTCTCTGTCTCTGTCTCTCTGTCTTTGTCTCTCTGTCTCTGTCTCTGTCTGTCTGTCTCTGTCTCTGTCTCTCTGTCTTTGTCTCTCTGTCTCTGTCTCTCTCTTTCTGTCTCTAACTCTCTGTCTCTGTCTCTCTCTTCCATAGAGAGGGCTAAAAAGAAGGGAGATTTAGAGGTTGCCCATCTCAAACCTTTTATTTTATAAATGAGAAAGAGGAGACCCCCAGAAGGTAAGTGACCTGCTTATCATCCCCATGTAATGTTTTCAGATGAAAACCCAGGTCTCTTGACTTTTGTCCAGCTCTTCTTGGACTATTCCCAGGATAACTCTTAAGTCAATGGATTCCTTTTAATATGACAAAAATGAGAGAAGGCATCAGAATTCAGGGGGGTTGGAATTATGTGGGATTTTAGTTGAGAATTGGAAGGAAGCCAGGCAATCCAGTAGGCTGAGGAGGGAGAGCATTCCAGGCATGGGGGATGGGGGAGAAAATGCCCAGAGCCAAGATATGGAGCATCCTATTCGTGGAACAGCCAGAAGGCCAGTGTCACCAGACTGAAGAGTATGTGTGGGCTGGAGGGCAGTAAGATATAAGAAGACTGGAAAAGTAGAAGGGGATTAGGTTATAAAGGGCCTTGAATGCCAAGCAGAAGGTTTTGTGTTTGATCCAAGAGTTGATAGGGAGCCACTGGCATTTAGAGTAGGGGGTGATGCGGTCAGACCTGAGCTCTATGAAAATCACTTTGCCTGAGTGTCACAGGCCCCTTTGGCCATCTGGTGAAGTATATGAACTCTGTTTCAGAACAATATTTTTTTAAATGCACAAAAGAAAATACACAGGATTGCCAAGGAAACTAATTATACTGAAATACAGCTCAAATATATATCTAAAAAATTCATGGACCTCAGGCTAAGAACCCTTGAAGATAATTAAGAGGGCCATGGGATGGGAGCTGCTTGCACTAAGAAGCTTGCTCTGATATCAGGTTCTCTCATTCAGTCACCATTTATTAAGTCCCTACTTAGCCTAGCCAAGCACTGGGCAAGGTTCTAAGAATGCAGAGACAGAAAGGAAATAGCCCATGTCTTTAAAGACGTTACGGTGGTTTTCCAGAATTGTTGGAGGTGTCCTTTTGGCATGTCTTGGGACATTAGGAAATAAATGATTTGAAAATTGATTATATATTGTGACATAAAATCAGTAGAGAACTCAGGAGGGGTAAATAGAGTGCACATTTGGGCCCAATAAACTTAGATATTCACATAAGGCTAATATTTTGAGGCTAGTATATAAGAAGTAGGTGATTTCAATACATAAACAAACACCAATAGATAAATAAAAAATAAATCAATTAATGAATGAATATATATTTATATACATATATGGAGAGAGAGAGACAGAGAGAGACAGAGACAGAGAGAGACAGAGAGAAAGAGGGACAGAGAGAGACAGAGACACAGAGACAGAAACACAGAGAGATAGAGAGAGACAGAGACACACAGAGAGAGACAGAGACAGAGAGAGACAGAGAGAGATACACAGAGAGAGAGACAGAGAGAGAGAGACACAGAGAGATAGAGACAGAGAGGGACAGAGAGAAGGAGGGACAGAGAGAAAGAGGAACAGAGAGAAAGAGGGACAGAGAGAGACAGAGACACAGAGAGACAGAGAGAGGTCTAATCACTGCTACTGCCTCAGTGTGGCTGGTAAATAGGGATGGGAGTTACTGGCTGAAATGTGGTGGTTCCAAACACTTCCATTGTGTGTGTTTGTGTGTGTGTGTGTGTGTGTGTGTGTGTGTGTGTGTGTGTGTGTGGTGGGGAAAGGGTTCCTAGCAGGAGGAATCAGCTAGGATTTATTACATGTAAACAGGAGAGCCAGAATTTTTAAATTGTCCTTTTCCTTCAGCCCCCTAAGGTAAATAGTCCTCAGCTTATGGCCCATATTCAAAGCCTGGAAAAAATATTCCTCTTGAAAGCTTGCCAAGGCTGGTAGAGCATTTATTTTTTTGTTGTTGCTTATTCATTTATCTCTCTCTTAGATGGCCTCATAGAAGCCCAGTTTTCACAGGGAGGGGGTGAAAGTCCCACTGTCCCCTGACTTGGCTAGATCTCATCTGAAATATTGGGTTTCACTTTGGGCACCATGTTTTGGGAAGGATGTTGGAGAGTGTTCAGAGTGGGTGCCATTGGCAGAGAGAAGGGACTCAATGCCATGTTATAGGAGGGTCTACTGAGGAACATAGTGAAGGGAGGGAAAAGTTTAGTCTGGAGAAGAAAAGACTGAACAGGGAGGTGATGATTGCTTTCGTGCATGCCAAGGACTAGGCATGTGAAACAGGAGAAAGAGGAGAAATATTTATTAAGCACTTACCATGTGCCAGGCATTGTGCTAAGCACTTTACAAACTTGGGGTAATCCCCAAATCCCCAAATGAGTTGAACCCCAAATGTCTCTGTGGGGTGGATGATATTTTTGTCTCCATTTACATTTGGGTAAATTGAGGCAGACAGGAGGTAGAATGACTTGCCCAAGGTCACCCAGCCAGGAAGCGTCTGAGGCTGGATTTGAATTCAGGTCTTCCTGACCCCAAGCCCAGGGCTCTATCCACTCTGCCACTAGCTTCCTCCATTTCAAGCTTCTTGGTCCCAGAGGTAGAGCTGGTGTAGGATAAGGGTAGAAGATGCACTGAGGCTGATTTAGATGTGATATCAGAAAGAAACTTCCCAGTGAACAGAGCTGACCCAAAGCAGAATTCTTGACCCCAGGAGGGAGCCAGGGAGAAGGAGCATGATTTCCTAAAAAGGGCCCAGAACCTGGAGTCGGAAGAGGTCTGGGTTCAAATCCTACCTCTCACACTTTGTAGCTATGGGACAAAAAGGTAAGCCATTTATGCTTTATGACCCTCAGTTTCTTCATCTGAAAGTGGGAATGACCATCATGCTTAGAGTGCCAACTTCAGGGCATTGTTGTGAGGGTCAACCAAGGGAATGCCCCACTGAAACACTTGGTGCTGATCCCTGATGATGATGATAATGGTGAATTCTCACTTGCTGGACATCCTCCAGCACAGGCTTTTGGACCTGCTGGACCTACTGTGGAGGGGATTCCTGATTACAGGTGGGCCCTGATGACTTCTTCTGTTTTATTTTCCACCTCTGATTTTATGATTTGTCAATATTTCCTTATCTTCCTCTTCTCTCTCTGCCCTTCTCCCCTCCTGCTTCCTCTCCCTCTCTTTCTCCTTCTATCTTTGTCTCTGTTTCACTTCATCTTTCTTGTTTCTATCTCTGACTTTCCTTCTCCCTCTCTCTCTCCTTTCTCTTTCTTTCTCTTCTTCCATCTCTGACTCTGTACATATCTATTTCTCTCCTCCCTCCTCACCTTCCTTTGTCTCTCCTTATTTCTCCTCTCCTCCTCCATTCTTCTCTCTTTCTCTTGTCCTCCTTTTCTTCTCTTCTTCTCCTCCTGATCCTCCTGCCCTTTTCTTCCTTTTCTCCTTCCTCTTCCTCCCACTTTCCCTGTTCCCCCACACCCTGTTGTGGCCGGCCGTTGAGAGAGAATGGCCGTGAGGGATCTATCCCACAGCAAAAGGAGGAAACAAAGCACACTTGAACACTCCCTGAAGCCCTGGAGCTTTGCTCTCCTGCCTGCTTTCAGGTTTTCTAGTTAGCTTTATTTATTTTACTTTATATATATATATATATATATTTTAAATTTACAGGGGCAGAGACAAATGCCTTTCTGGCAAGATGAGACAACAGTCACTGAACCACGAAGGAGGAAGGATGATAAGATCAGTGAGGTTATTTGCTAGCAGAGTTTGACAAACAAGAATGGAAATTTTGAACTTGATATTCTGAAAAAAAAGGCAACGGGGGTACATTAGAATGAGTGCTGGATCTAGGCTCAGAAAACTTGGGTTCAAATTCTGATTCTGTGACTTGCCACCTACAAGTCCCATCCCATTTCTGGGCCCCAGTGTCTTCATTCGCGTGCTGAGCGGATTAGACTAGGGGATTCTCAAGACCCTTTTCAGTCCTCAGTCTATACCTGACGATTCTATCATCTGAGCTGTCTTCCAGGATAAAATCCTATGGAAATGTCTGATAGTAAAAGGGGTCTTCTAGGTCCTCCATTGCCTTTCAGTTTAAGGAAAATAAATAGTAAAATAGTACTTTGTTAGTATTATATAATACTTTAAAGTTTTCAAAGAGCTTTTCACATATCTCGTTTTATCCTCACAATAACCCTGCGAGGTAGGCGCTATTATTACTTCTATTTTACAGATGAGGAAACTGAGCCAAGCAGAGGTTAATGACCTGTCCAGGGCCACACACTCAAGTATTTAGGGATGGATTTGAACTCAAGTCTTCTCGACTCCACATCTGGTGCCCTCTCCACTGAGCCACCTCGCAGCCTTCCAAAAAGCTATTTTGTTGATTTCGAGGCACTACCAACTCTTATTGTCCTTCAAATACCTTCTGATCCTTTATGTAATCCTGTTGCTCTCACCCTGATCACTTTCCCTAACTCTGAGCAAAGATCTGGAAGTTGGTATTCCTTTTAGACCTGATTTGGAAATGTCCCCAAATGTCTCAGTCCGTAGGGAAATAATAGAAGGATTTAAATCAAAAGGTCTTGGAAAAATATTTGGAAATAATGAAATCTAATCTTGGCTTCAACACTAATTTAATTGTGTGGCTCTAATATTATCTTATGGTACTATGACCTATGCATATATCTTATGGTTGGTCTTGTGTGTTCTCTGAAACTAGCTTTCCCCTACCTGCAGGAGAGTGGTATATACAGAAAGAATATTTCTTGTCACTTACCTTTCCATGCTATTTACTTATATTCACTTATATATTTTTTTCCTCCCTCCAATATAATGTGTTTCCTACCCTTATAAAAGAAGCACATTGGTAGGGGCTTGTGAGCTACAGTTCTGAGTGGATTCTGATCCACATTCACAATGCTACCCTATCAAACATGGGGTAGCATAAGAGGGGTGATATGTTGCTATGTGTGAGTGAGACTGGATACTATATTTTCTAGCATTTTGGTAGAAAGAGGATTAAATTACATTCTTACAAATAATGAGGCAATCAGGATGGACTTGGCCCCTTTCCTCAGAGGGACTGAAGGTGAAGGTGGGGAGACATAGCAATAAAAATAACCAGAGTGACGGAAGAATTCAAGTACATGATCCCTAAGCATGAAAACCACTCTTCCAACCCAGATGTATTTTCTTATCTGACTCTGCTGATTAGTTTACAGAGTCACAAAGAGCCTACCTTAAACTGGTGAATTTGTGAAAATTTCCTGAGAACCTTTTTGACTTTGTGGTACATGTACTCCCTCCAGGGACAGAAGGCAAAGGACAGTTCAGACAATAGATTCAGAGTCTGGGTTGAGATGGCACTCAGGTTTGTTGTGACATGCCCCAGGAGTAGGACAAATGTCACAGGTTGGTTCATGCCTTTACCGTATACTTTGTGATAGCATCAGTAAGTTATGACTAAGTAACTTTGCTGAGATCATGAGCAATGGGAGCTCTCTTCCTGGAATCCATAAACTAACTTTGTAGATGGTTATTGCCTTATTATCTTGGCCACAGAAATACTTAATATGTCATAAACACACTGTTATATGGTATATAATGTGACATCACAGGATTTTTTGCCAATTTATCCTGGAATGAACCTGGAGTTCAGCTAATGTCCCATGACCATCTGGAGAAGATAGCAAGCCAAGGACATTTTAGAGAGAGCTTGGCCCACATAGGAGAGGCTCAGGTGGATATGTTGTGAGCTGAGTTCTATGCTCTGGTCTGTGTTGGGGATATTGTGCACAGGTATTGTAGAATCACAGAATGTCTGAGTTGGAGGCCACCTTTAGTCCAATCTATGACTCAATAAGAATCCCTAAAATGTGTTTATCTAGGCCCTGCTTCAAACTTTCTGTTGTGGGAGAAAGCATTATCTCAGGAGGCAGTCCATTCTATTTAGGACAACACTCAGGAAAATGAAACTCCACTTCATTGAGATGCTTTGGAAGGAGCGTTTTAAGCCAGAGGAACCAGGTTTGAATCCTGGCTCTGCCAATTACTACCCCGATGACACTGGACAAGCTAATTAAACCTCTCTAGGCCTCAGTTTCCTTATCTGTAAAACGATGCATTTGGACTGGTCTTCCAGTTTGACATCTATAATCTGTAATAATGTAATGACTCATGCCAGAAATTTCCTTCCTCACAAAACCTCACGGTAATAGCCGTAAAACAATATGTCTACCCTAGGCATAGTGGTTTACAATGGCCTGCTCTAAACAAAATGGTGCGGTGGTCAGGAATTTGTTAGAGCAGAACCAAAAATCAGAAGCAGCAATTTCCGCATATGTGGTGACAGCCTGGTTACAAAAGCACATCCTACTTCAATATCATCAATACGTGAAACATTCCAGGGCTTAGCTCTGGACATTTTTTTACATGTTTACAGGAAATAAGATATTGAGCCCTGTGAGAATGATTATCTGCAAAGACTAGGGTCCATGTATTTTGTTTTTTATTGATACATTCTGTTTAGGCACATCTGTTCTTTCCCAACAAACAGCCTCTCATTCCTGTAACAATCTCCTATAATGAGCAGTTCAACAAAACCACCTAATACTGACTGCACAGTTGCAACCATATCCTTTTCCCCTGTCCGCCTCCCAGAAAAGTTTACCAATTAACAGGAAGATAAGATTTCTGCTATAAGTGAGCAGGAAGAAGGATTTCTGCTATAACTTTGCTATTTGGGTCCCCTCTTGTCCGCTGAAGGGCAGCTAGTTGACACAGTAGATAGAGTGCCGGACTTGGACTCAGGAAGACTTCTCTGAGTTGAAATCTGGCCTCAGACACTTACCAGTTGTGACCCTGAACAAGTCACTTAACCCTGTTTGCCTCAGGTTCCTCATCTGTAAAATAAGCTGGAGAAGGAAACGGCAAACCGCTCCAATATCTTTGCCAAGAAAACCCCAAGTGAGGTCACAAAGAATCAGACACGACTAAAAATGATTTAACAATATTGTCCACTTAATTTCACCTGAGTTTTGTTGCCACTTATCATTGTCTTCCTCTCCATCATGGTAGCCATCATGTGCCTATTTCTTGTTCTTTCTTCCCTCTTTAGTTTTTCCTACATGTCCGCCCCATGTTTCAGCCCATAATTCTATCTTTTGGTGCTGTTATAAATGTTTTTGCACATATGGGTCCTTTCTTGTCAGCCAATTGGATTTAATTCAATTTAGCAAGTATCTGCTAATTCAATGATTCGAAAAGCATGTATTGTGCACCTACTGTGTACAAAGTAGCTATGCTAGGTGTTAATGATACAAAGACAAAAAATGAAACAGCTCTTGCCCTGAAGGTCATTATTGCCAAGCATGATGCTGGGCACTGGGGACACAGTTGAAAAGCCTAACAATCTCAAAGAATTTTCATTGTACTGGGAACTTAAGCTTCCCCTATATTGGTGAATTCCCCTGGCCTCTACACCCAGTGGTATCTTAATAAAAGGATATAAACCTTTTGGCAACTTGTCCCAAATAATTCCAATTTTTTTCCAAAAATATTTGGCCCAATTTGCAGCTCTCCTGGCTGTGAATTAGCCTACTCCTTATCCCCTAGCTCCCAGCAATCTGGATCGTTTCCCTTGCTTACCACTGTTGCCAATCTTAGCAGCGTGACATGATACCAGAGGGTTTTGTTCGTTTTTATTTCTCAGATTATTAATTATTTTGAACATTTTTTTTCAGTTGAATGACACATATATATTTAAAGATCACCTATATCTGCACAAGTTGACTTTCCCACAAGAACATAAGCTCCTTAAGGACAGGGACTGCTCCTGCTTTTTCTTTGCACCTCCAGAACTTAGCACTGTGTTTGCCACATGGTAAGTGCTTAATACATGCTTTGTGATTTATTGATTAATTGCTTCTCATGTTGTTCCAATTCTCTCATGAATGGTGACTAGCTTCTTTTTTGCCCAATGCAAGAACAATTTTGGGCTTCCCCCATCCTAACAGTCTGGAATGTTTGGGATAGCAGATAAGTATTTTACACATTTTTGTGGGCACTCTATTTAGTACTCCTCAGGCAAGTTCCTCACTTGTTCACCTTTGTTACGGTTCTAGTTTTCCTCTTATCTTAGTTGACATATCTTCATAATAGAATGGAAAGCCATTTACAGAATTTTCTGGTCCAACAGAAGCTGGTGCGTTCTGAAACTCTGACATGTTCCCTTCCCCCATGATCTGGTTCTTACTCTTTATTCACTCCCTTCTTAGTCCCCAGCCCATTCTTCAGTTAGCCTTTCTGTCAGGACACATCTTCAAGGTTAATATTTAAGTATTAATTAAGCACAGCCATCCTTTGAAGATAAGTAGGTAAACAGACCAGCCAGGCTTAACTACAGACCCCATGATAATGAAGGTGTCCATAACTAGACATCAAGGAATTGTACTATATCTTTCAAAATAGAAACAAACCATTTTTAATCTTAGATTCAGAGTAGCTATGGTTACCAAGGCCTGGGCTGGCTCACCTTCACTCAGTTCTTTTCACTGGAGACACACCTCTAAACAAATGAAGGCAAGATTGGACTCTTGCTAATGGCTACTCAATTTGTCTTCCCAAGAATACAAAGATTAAAAGCTTTCTTTAAAGATAGTGTATGAATGTCTTTATCTGGTCTTTCCAAGAAGTTAGACTGAGTCAACAAAATGGAGAAGAAAGCCAAGATCTCAGATTGAACTAATCTTCTAAGGAAAACACTGGTCTTTCTATTGTCCCAAGGAGTTTTCAATTAACTGGCCAGTGTCCAGAATCACTGCAATTTTCCTTCTCATGTTGACTAAAAGATTTGAAAGAGTCGGTGCAACATTAGAAGTAGATATGATCAGGGGAACCTTTAGAAGCCTGGATTAAAAGTGTCTATAGATAGAGAAAACTTCTTTGGAACTGCCTTCTTCATAAAAGAACTACTATGAACACAAAATACTATGTTTAAATACTACATTGAAAGTGACAATAGTTATTAGCCGTTAAAATTTTAACTTCATTGCCTTGCTGTAATATGACAGGAATTCTAGTTCATTGTAGTCTATAAACTCTATCAATTCTTACCAAGCTGGAAAGACCCAAGAACGGCCAGGTCTATATACCGAGGGTGAGCCTAGCACAGATCAAAGAGGATCATTATCATCTGAAGTTTGGGCCCTGAATATAAAATATGTTTGGCCACCACAATTTATAAAAGCCACCTACTAAGGGGTGGAAGGGTTGTCATCTTTGCCTGTAAATACCTATGACAATGTGGCATGGGGATAAGAACCCCAAGCCTATTTTGTGATACCCAAGATTCAGGTATTGGCCCTGTTATTTATTAATTATGTGATTTGGGGCAAGTCTCTTAAGCTCTCTGCGCTTCCATTTCCTTTCCTGTAAAAGTAGGGCTGTTGGATTAATTCTCTTGTATCTACTTTTGTAAATAGTTCCATGTATGTGTGTTGGGAATGTAGGTTTCTTGAACATAGGACTGTTCATTTCTGGTTGTGTATTTATGCAGAGCCTGGCACAGTGAAGTGGGTTCTTAATCGATGCTTTTTTGGTTGATGATGATAATTAATAATTAATAATAACAATAATAGCTAGCAGTAATAGTGTTTCAAGATTTTCAGAGTACTTTTACAAATGCTCTCTCTTTTGATCATTATTACAACTCTGGGAAGGCAGGTACTATTTCTGTTCCCATTTTACAGATGAGTTAGTGGCAACTCTTATAGGTCTTCCTCCAAATCCAGCTGAGCCAGTCTGTCCACAAGACACATATCCTGGATCTTGTGCTCTGGTCCAGAGATGGGGAGCCTGAGGCCTCGAGGCCACATGTGGCCTTCTAGGTCCTCAAGTGTGGCCTTTTGACGGAGTCCAAGATTTAAAGAACACATCCTTTCATTAAGATTTGTTCTGTGAAGTTTGGATTTAGTCAAAGGGCTGCACTTGAGGACCTAGAGTCTAGCATCTCTCCCATTGCTCCATTTTCCCTGGGTCATTTCCCACTAGCAATGCCACCAGTTACAGAAAGAAGGCCCTTCTTTAGAAACTGCCCTCTCCTATAGGTCAAGCTGCTTCCTGAGTGATGATCATTGGACTATCAGTCTTGCTCCTCTCCTAATATTAAAAAAAAATAGTTAAACAGCATTATAATTCTAGGAAAGATCAAAGATTCAAATCAACTTAACAGGCCAAGTAAAGTGAACAAACATTTATTAAGCACATGGTAAGTGCCAGGCAAAAACCAGTCCCTGCTCTCAATGAGCTCATAGTCTGAAGGGCAGATGACATGCAAACAATCATGGACAAGATAAAGCCAGGATGCATTGGAGATAGCCCTCAAAGGAAAGCACTAAGGTTAAGGAGGAGTGGGAAAAGCTTCTTTTGGAAGGTGAGATTTTAGCTGAGACTCAAAGAAAGTCAGGGAAAACAGGAAACAGAGGTGAGGAGGGAGAGGCTTCCTGGCATGGGGGGACAGTTGGTCAAAATACCCAGAATCGGGACATGGAGCCTATTGGGTCAGAAATAGTGAGGACAGTGTCATTAGATCACAGACCAGGTGGAGGGGAGTAAGGTATAAGAATACTGGAAAGGCAGGAAGAGGCGAGGTTGGGTTGATCTCTAGACCAAACAGAGGGTTTTATGTTTGATCCTGGAGGTTATAGAGAGCCACTGGAATTGATTAAATGGGGGGGAGTGATGTAGACAGACCTCCACTTTAGGAAGATCACTTTGGCAGCTGAGTGGAGGATGGACTGGAGTGGGGAGAGACTTGAGGCAGGCAGACCCCCCCCCCCCAAAAAAAAAGTCATGTCATTAGGAATGTGGCTGCCCAGGAAGGTACAGACTGACCATGACACTAAATGCCTTGCTGGTTTCTACTTGCCCCTTTGACATTTATAGATCTTCACAATTGGATCCAGCCTGCATTTCCAGTCTGGTTACATGACTATCTTTCATGCATTCATGCATTTCATGCATCCCCTGTCTCAGACAGTTCTCTAGGGCAGAAGTGTCAGACATGTAGCCCAAGGGCATGGCATATACAATACTCCTCAGGGCAGGCTGAACCAGATTACAATGTAATTGGGAAATATTTAACAAAGTAAATAAAAATACAAGAGAACATAGATAATGTTAACATGTAGGGGTCCTTATGTATGGTTTGATGATCCATTTTTGTTTGAGTTTGACACTACTGCCCTTGAGGACTAGCAATGAGAAGAAATGAAATAATGACTACTTAATAAAAATTGATTATTGATAATATCTTGATTTATCCCCAAAGTACATTCTATTTAATTTTCTCATCAATGCAGGATATATCTACTTTAATTACATCAAATTTTAAAGGGACAATTATTATTACTATTAATTTTGAGAAGCAACATGGCATGATAGAGTTAGGAAGATGTGGATTCAAGTCTTGCCTTTAATACTTACCAGCTGTGTGACCCTTAACAATTCATTGAACCATAAGACTATATGTGTCATGCAGTCGAAAGAGTTTGGAGTCAGAAGATCTGACTTGGAATCTTGGTTAAACCATTTATCACCTTTGTCACTTTGGGCAAGTCAGCCTCTTAATTTTCTTGGCCTCAGTTAGACTAAATGGCTTCTAGTAAATGGTCATGTCCAACTTTAAGTCTATGATGAGCTGCTCATTTACACTGGTGGAGGGAGTTTCCATACCTCAAATCATCCCCACCAACATAGTCACAGGAAGGACACAGAAGACTTTGGTTTTCTGGGCAAAAGGCAAACCAAAGCAAGGCAAACGAGCCCCAAAAACACACAAACAAAACAGAGGGGCATCAGTAGAGAGGAGGATTTCCGTAGAACTGGGCTCCTGAGAAGCAGAAGCAAGGCATGGCTTGGTGGAAATCGAACAGGTGTTTCTGTCTCTCCAACACCCTTCCAGACTGGAGTCCCAACGTCCAGAACTTTTGTTACTCCCACCCTGGGCATGTTCCGAAACAAAATAGAGCAGCCAGCCAAGTCATGCAATGATTTTCATGGAAAGGGGACAGAGAGAAATGCTGAGTTAAAATATAGCTGAGGCTCTATTCTGCTCCATTAAAACTGGAGCCAACTCTTTGGACTGGTAAGGCCAGTAAGCCTGCTTGTACTGTCTAATCACCCCCCTTTGGGGAAGGTTCTCATTAGGTAAAACTGGGATTTGGCCTCAACCTGGCTATAAATTAAAAAGCATACAGCATCCCCTCCCAGCCCCTGCACCAGAGTTTATTTGCCCTGACATTAAAAAATAACACAAGCTACTCTCGATGGATTCATTAAAAATGTGATTTCTCCCTTTTATAGCTATTTTGCCTGGCAGATGGCTCTAGCATTTTCCTTAGGCTGCATTTTTTGAATTAAGTGTATATGGTGGGCTAGCAGGATCCTCTCGTGCCAGGGAAAAGTTACATGTGACTTTTCAATAGAATTGCAGTATTTGGCATCTACTGTCCACACATGTTCATTTGGCTGCTGCAAGCTCAGAATGATGGGGAGGGAGGTGTTGGAAAGTTAAACCAGAGGCCTTAGGAGTCTCAAAAAGGATGAGAAGTCTACAGGGAAAGAAGCTTAGTATTAAATTTTTAAAAAGCCAACAATTTAAAAAATCAACAATTATAAAATCCTCTGTGTGGCATTCAAGGTCCTTCATAATCACACCCCTCACCCCTCACCTTCCAGCCTTACACATACCTCTCATCTTCCCACCACTCTTCAGTCCAATGACACTGGTCTTCTTGTGTTCCTCTCACAAGACACCCCCCTCCCAACTCCAGGCATTGTTTCTGGCTCCCCTCCATGCCTAGAATCCCCTCCCTCCTCATCTGCCCCTCCTAGCTTAAATCCTACCCTCTACATGACATCTTTTTCAATCCCTCTTAATTCTAGTGCCTTCCCTCTGTGATCTATTTTTAAAAGTTTATCCTGTGTAGAGTTTATTTGTACATAGTTACACAGCTATTAAGTATATGAGGCAGAATTTGAATTCAGGCCTTACTGACATCAGGTTTAGCGCTTTATCCATAATGCCACCTAGCCTCTTATACAAGAGAGGTCAGCCTGGATGGTATGAGGGATTCAACGGGAAAGGTCAAGAACAGTGCCCTGGAACATTAGCTGAGCCCTAGAGGAAGAAAATGCAACCAATAGATAAAGAATATGGGGTTCAGTACAAGCAAAGGGAGATATCAGACAAGCTAGAATGAAGGGAAAAGATTGGATGTGTTTGTGTTGGTGGTAGTAGGTAGGAAGAAAAGAAGGATCTGGTCCTTCTGAAGATGGCTGGTCATGTGGCAATGGTGAGGGATGTCAAGCTCACAGCCAGAGTCCTCTACAGGTACCCTCAATGTGTCAGGAGGGAGCCTGAAGGCCTCCAGCACATAGAATGGAACTTCCAGGAAGAGCTAATGACAGTGTACTCATGACTCAGCAGGCAGGGATGGATTATGATCTGTATCATTGGAAGGAATGTCTATTCAGTGAAATCACACATCTCTTTGAGTATTGCAGTATCCCCTGTGTGCAGAACTAATCTTTATATTAGACTTTGTGCTCTTCAGAATGAAGGTGGATCATAAAGGTAGATGAGTGGTTCTGTCTTCTTGTCCATTGTAGCCAATTCACAAAGACAAGATCATTTGCATAGAAACAAGAGATGTGAGTTCTTGCCCCAGTTATGTCAACATGAGCTTGAGCAAATCATTGAACTTCTCTGATCCCAAGTGTCTTTATCTGTAAAATGAGAGGATTGAGTAATATGATCTCTAAGGTAATTTGCAACTGGGCAACTTCTGTTATAAGCTAAGATAGAGGGCAGCTGGGTGGCCCAGTGGACAGAGCATCAGGCCTGGAGTCAGGAAGGCTAATCTTCATGACTTCAAATCTGACCTCAGATACTTACTAGCTGTGTGACCCTGGGCAAGTCACTTAACCCTGTTTGCCTCAGTTCCTCATCTGTAAAACAAGCTGGAGAAGGAAATGGCAAACCACTCAAATATCTTTGCCAAGAAAATCCCAAATGGGGTCTCAGAGAGTCAGACACGACTGAAAAATGAGGGAACAACCACAAAAATGGAACAATCTTAGTGGAGCATTCAAATGAGCACAACAGAAAGATAATTATTATATGGGGGTGGGGTGGGGTAGAACTACTTAGGAAATGGAGGGAAAGGGAAACTTTCCAAGCTGACCATCAGTGCAGTGCAGTGGAAACCATATTGGTTGTAGATTCAGAGAAGTTGGGATTCAAATCCCACCTTTGCTTCTATATGCCTTTGAATGAATCCTTTGGTTTACCTTTCTTTATCTGTCAAATGTAGAGTTTCCTCTTCATGCTTCTGAGCTGTCCCCCAGGTTTAAATCTATGATGATCAAATGGTCCAAATGGAAAAACAAAAGTGTCCCATAGAGTTTTTGGCCCTGTATTGATAAAGTCCTTTAAGTAAAAACCTAGGATTGGTTTGTTTAGTAAAGCTGTCATATACCTAAAGTGATTTCCCTCCATCTTGAAGCATTTCTTTTTTTGTGCATAGATGATAGAACAACATTGTTACCTATAACTCTAAATTATAGAAATTTATGACCCCACACAGTTATGAATAGGCACAAAGTCAGCATTTGTTTAAAGTGTTTATTAGAAATTAGCACCAGTTTTTTAATAGTACAAAATTGTGTGACTAGAATTACAATACTAGGCAGTTTCATATTACTTTGGGGGTATTATAAATGCTCGCATTAAAACTTATGAGTAGGAATGTATTTTTTTCAGGTAATGACTGAAAGAAGGAAGCATGAATGAAGAAATTTTTGTGATTTTGGAATTTTGCTTCACTGGATGAATTGATAAAAAGAAATTCCCTTTGGTTAACCAGCCATACAGTAACTAGGAGCATTAATTTTGGTCTCCCATCAATCCATTCATACTGATGGCAAAATGAGATCAAACGCCAATGTTGGCTAAAGCTGCCTTATTAAGGGACCACTGTGGCTTCCTTGGTACCTTAATAGGGAATTAAAAAAAATATGGGTACTATGCTTGTGTGGCTGGAAAGCTATGCCACTGTGCTAATCAGTACCAAGGAAAATAGAAATCTGTTGCTAATCAAAATGATATTTAGCTAAAATACTGTAAAAGCTTATAGGCTAAAATATCAGATGTTTAAAGAAAAGCTTAGAACAAGGAAAAATGAACACTTTACACATTTAGATTGTTTTCCCTGGAAGGAAGACAAGGTCATTCCATGAGCAGGATGCAATTAAGATGTTTCTTCTTCACACCTGTGCTCAATGACACGCAATTAGGTTCAGTAACTCATTTGTGATGACAATGCTGGTATGAAAGAGTTAGGCCATACTAAGGTTGAGAAAGATGCATATTTGCACAGCTCAAAGGGCATCTCCTATAGGAGGCCATGCCTGACAATCCACTTTGCTTCTTGAAATTAATTTGTATATGGGTTGTTTTACTTACTTCTGCCTATGTCATATCACTCCAGTGAAATGTAAACTCCTTGAGGTCAAAGGTAACTTAATTTTTGTTTTTGAATCCCCAGCACCTAGGACAGTGCCTGCCATATTATTGGCATTTGCTGTGTGTTTGTTTAGCTAAATGGAAAGCAAGATAAAGCAAAACAAAATATCCTCATTATTGAAAAACTGAAAACTTCTTTTGTGAGAAAGCGTGCAGATGGGGAAAATTCTAGGATATACTAAGCACTCAACTGAAACAAAAAAAAAACCACCAAAACCCCTAGAAATTACTTTGTCCTTTGTAGTCCTTAAAACACATATAATACCTTCTAAAGTCTAGGTCCTCTCCCTTATTGTTGGCCATTGTCCCATAGGCCTGCCCTTCTAGAACAGGACATTTTTCTCATGCCAAGGAGAGGTGATAGGGGGCTGAACGGCACTGTGAGTCAGGAAGCCCAGTCTTACAGTTTCTGCTGCTGTTCAGAGTTAATTCAAGCTAATTAGCCTTTCTGAACCTCCGTCTGTTCATCTGTAAAATGAGTGTTGGAGAAGATCATCTTTAAGGCCTCTTCTAGTACTAGAATTCTATCTCAACTCATCATCCATTTGCTCTCTTTATTTCTGTATGGCTATTGGCAATGTAATCTGTACTAGGGCCATGCAGAGTTGATGTATTTCAGCTTGAAAATTGCTCAAAAGGATAGGTTTTAGATGACCTAAAACATGTTTCTCCTGCCTTATTAATTCAACAAATTAAAAATCTGGGGTAACCAATTAACTTAGAATAAGACATATTTGTAACTAAATGGAATGATTTTTTTCTATATATGAATTTCAATTATGTGTGTATCTGTTTGAAATAATTTGCGAGGTTTGTTTAAAAGGCATTTTTATCTTAGCTTTCTTATGTCAATAGTCTAAGGAAATACCATCGTAAGTGAGAACATTGATCCACAGGAAATAGGCGATTAGACAGAAAGGACTCCCCCACAGTGATGTGGGCAAACCTATACAAATGATGTCATTTTCAGTGAGGATGTGGAGCCATGCTAATTGGTAATGATGATGATAATAACGTTGTTTGGAGAGAATTTTAAACTTTACAAAGCATTTTAATTACAGCAGCCATTCCAGATAGATAGTGAAGTATCAATCCCATTTTATGGATGGGGAAACTGAAATTTCAGGGGGTCAAATGACCTCCTCAGGGTCACACAGCCAGTAAGAGTCAGCAGATGGAGCAAAAACAATTGTCCAGACTCTACATCCAATTCTCTCTTCACTACTTGAAAGTGGGCTCCTGAAACAATGTGTAACGTATTAACAATCAATTAACAATTGTAGCTGCATTGAAATCCATAAGATTTCATTAGAGAAGGACCCTGAGTTGGATAATTTTTTATTAATCTCACAAAAAAGAGAGGATTCTAGCCTGCTGTTAAGCATTCTATGTATACCCTTAATCTTTGATATTACTTAGGCATTTAAATGAGCAGTTATACCCTCAAGTTATATATTAATTTTAATGAAAATATGCCGTCCTCATTTACCAGCGTGTAATCACAATTCTTGCTTCAGTTTCATTTTAGAAGAGCACCATTTATGTCACATCTACCAATTACACTAATTGGTTTAAATGTAAATACACAATTATTTACTGGGTTTATAGTGCACATATAAATTTCAGACGAAAGTTCCATGAGAAACTTTGTCCAAAGAAGAAAACGAGTGTCTTTCAGACTCTACTGACCTTGCTGCTGAGATTTTCAAAGGCTCTGACTTAAGAAAGATATGCTAGCTTTTGGGGTATGCCTTGGAAACAATAAACTAAGAAGCAGGGGTGTCTATAAGATGCGAATCTGTAAAGAAACCCTTGTTTGGTCCAGAAGTACTGCCTTTCTAGCACTAGACGAAGAATGTGTTGGTGTGTACATGTTTTTTGAACGGGAAAAGTACTGGAAACTCATCATTAACTCACTGATATGCTTGTAGATCATGCGTATTCAGGGACTTGATGCGTTATGTGAACTTACATGTAGGGCGGCAGGAGGCAGGTAGGGCCCTGCTAAGCCGTGGACACACAAGCAAGACACCAGGCATTTTATATTACTTGCATGAGAAACTGAATGTTTGATTTGTTTAGTAGATTAAATAGAAAAACAGAAATACATCGTTACACAAATGCTGGCGATAATTACTCATCTTGCAATATAATCATTTTCTTACGAAGCACTTTGTAAGAATATGAACTTCCAACATATCAGTGCTATAACAGAGCAGAATGAGGGATATGGACATGGGATGGGAGAAAAGAGATTTCTCCTTTCTCTCCACCCACATGGCTCCTTACCCTGAAATCCCTATGCCAACATGGTACTAAAATCATTGTTTTGCCTATGTACCAAATGAGCAATGGACCTATTGCAAAGAAAAGCCAAAATAGAACAATGATACATACATACACATATGTATACATACATACATACATACATATTTCATATAGTTATATATCATAGTTATACTCCAGTAGACCACAACCGCTTGGAAGGCGGCAACTACTTCATTTTTGTCTTTATGTTACTTGAGTATAGGGCAGGGCCTTGAGCAAACAGGAAGGATCTGGGATTTTTTTTCAGTGTAGGGAACTCTCAGTATGGGAACTCCTTTCACCAACACAAATCGCAACTTGTCTTAATCTAGTCAGTGAGCCCTAGAGAGATGCTCAAGGCACAGACCACACAACTAGTAGTAGTCAGAGACAGAATTGGGGTAGGTGGCATAGTAAGTGGAGCTTGGAGTCAGGAAGACCTGAGGCCAAATCCAGCTTCAGACACTTACTAACTGTGTGACCCTGGGCAAGTCACTTAATCCTCCTTGCTTCAATTTCCTCATCTGTAAAATGAACTGGAGAAGGAAATGGAAAATCACTTCAGAATCTTTGCCAAGAAAACCCCAAATGGGGTCACAGAGAGTTGTACACAACTGAAAAATGTCAGAACAACAGCAACCCTAAGCCCAACTCTCGATCCATTACTATTTCTGACTACTAGTCAGATAGTTGGTACTTAACATATGTTTGTCTGATTGACAATCCTTTTATTCAGGTTGATATTTGATGTGCACATTCTAAGGAGCTGGATAAGATAAAATGATAACCTTGAAATACTAATAGAGGAGAAATGACTTAATGAAATCCAAATACCTTGAGTAATATGACATATATATATATACATATACATGTATATATATATATATATACACATGTGCATATACATATACATTTAAGCCATGAACGATGATTATTAAGTTGAGTTAAATTACAGCAAGCTATTGAATTATGAACTTTTGTATGGAGCAAATGGGAAGATTTTGCCATCATTAACTAAGGCTACAAAGCTTTCACTTTGGACACATATGTTAAGCAGTTAACAGTTATTTCCTCAAGTGCAAAATGTGAGGGTTGGATTTGCAGGATTATATGATTCCATGATCCTCGGTCATTAAATCAGGTACATTCGAAAGCCAATGGATGGTTTTAAATAACTTCTCAGCTAGCTAATCGCAGGTTTCCTCCACTAGTGTACCTTTGCTGAAGCTCTTGCTGGAGGGCATGCCCCCCCATCCCGAAACAGAGAGAGATAGAGAGATAGAGAGAGAGAGAGAGAGAGAGAGAGAGAGAGAGAGAGAGAGAGAGAGAGAGAGGTTATAGTAGGTGACTAGAGCACAGAATTTAGCATTTCCCAGTTCTTTGGCTGGGCCAGTTTTGTTTTTGTCCCCAGATGCTTGTATAAATGAAGCTGTTTCCAATAATACCCTTCACATTTCTCTCTATTTGGTGGCATTTAGAATGAAATTTGTTATGCAGATTTAGGGGGAATTGAGAAGGATAAAAATAATGGTACAGAAATGCTAATAGAAGAGGTTTAACTTTTTGGTTTCTCAAATGTTTGAACAATGTACCCAGTGGAGAACTGGAAAAGAATCATTTAAGTAGCTCCTCTTTTATCGTTAGACATGAAGGAGACACTTCCAATGGCGGCCCACAGTTAATACCACATCTTTGAGGTAGAATGAAAAGTAGAAAGAAGTCTAGGCTGGGAGTAAGAACACCTAGCCACCATATCTTTGATGGTGACTTATAGCTGTGGACCTTGGTCTAATCCTTCATTTCATTTCCATGGGTCTTGGTTTTATTATCTAAAAAACTGGCTACATTTTGACACTCTCATTCGCACTAGCTTGTTGTAAGGGTCAAAGAAGATAAGAAATAAGCAAACCAACTTAAACAAAACCCTCCCAATGTTTGGCTCCATGTTTCCTAGATTTTATGTGCATTTTTTATTTGGAAAACACCAAATATGAATAAGGGTGGGTGGGAATGAATCTATTTAGAAACATATTCTTCTTAGGGCCAAGTATGAGAGGTAGCCTGGAGAAGTAGTTAGAAAACTGACATGGAAGTCCAGCAGACCTGAATTCAAGTGTTGTCTCTAGTACATACTAGCTATGGCAAAACCATTTAACCTCCTATTGCCTGAGGAATCTCTGTAAAGAACAAAATTGCTGAGTTGGTATGGATCTGCATTGGTAAAGGGAGTTTCCTTACTGGACATTTCCTCCACCAATAAAATTACAGGTCTAGAGCACTATGCCCCCCCAAATAAAAGGATAATTAAAAATCTTCAAAATTTTGGGTGCACTTAATGAATGTTGTCTGTAATGGACCAAAACAAGTGGTTTTATCTGAAATCTCTCCCAAATTTCTAAAATGTAAAATGCTGTCAATGCTTCCTCACTAGGCTCTTTCTGTTATCTGAATACCAGGTTTGTGGGAATCCAAGGTGAAATGCCCATACACAAATTAGCCTCCTACTTTCTAATTTCTTTCTTTGTAATTGAAGAGTTATCATTTGTACTAATGACTCAGAATGATTTTTAGTTTCTCTAAAAGTTATCTAATCAATTCATTCATTTGCTTCATGTGGGAATCTTAATGTCCAAATGGAAAATTTACAAAGATCAGGGCAGCTAGGTGTTATGTTGGAGGGTTAAACATGGGACTTGTATTAGAAATATCCTGTAAAATAGCTGATGTATATGTAGGTGTGTATATTATAGCCTATATATACAAAGGTTATATTAAATATACCAATATGCTAAAATACATTTTCTATATAACATGAAATATACTATACTAAAAGCATGATTATAATTATTTTTCACAATAATTGAGTAGTGGAGTAATGCTAACAACTGCTGACATTTCTCTGTGTTTTAACATTTTATCAGCTGAGCAAGAATTTATAGAATGCCTGTTTTGTTTTAGGCACTGTGCAAGGTTCTCCCAGGACCTAGCACAGTGCTTTGGCCATGGTAGGTTCTAAATCGATGGTTAGTGGAGAAGCAGATGAACCCTTCAACAAATTTGTAGATGTATACAGCTCAAGGTTTTAATGTACTCCCTCCCCCTACTATGCTCCTATAGTTAAAGTGATGAATTATTTCTTGATATTAATTTTTGGAACGAAAATAGCTAAAGGAGCACAAAAACACCTTAAGAAAGATGATTAAGGCCTATAACTACATTGATTTCCATGAATGGCCAACAGGGCAGCAGATATCTGAGTGACAGATCATGGGTGACAGGAGCTAAGAAAGACACACTCCCCATGACCTCTGTAATGAGAGAGATTCCAATTCTCTCCTACTTGGCAATACAGGTGGATTACAATAGTGCACCTTGCTCTAACCAACAAAATCCTTCTTTCAAGGTCTTGTGCAGGCAGGTTCTACTTGAAGTGCTCCTGGATGGTAACTTAATTAAGATCAACATTTCATTCTCCAAAGTGAAGACCACTCTCTAAATAATGAATATTTTGCAGTTGTGATTTTTTTGCATAGATTTTATCAAGTCCAGGAGGTTCACAAAAGGTAAGGCAGTTCAATGGATTTAGCAAGGAAGCCTCATTTTTGAAATATGCTTATTCTTAACAGTAATTGTTTGCTGGTTGGCCTATCTCTAGCATTTCAAAGTTGCCAATCCCTTTACACAAGGGATCTCACTGGACGCTCATAGCAATCCTCAGCACTATGGTCATATAACTCGTAAACCTCAAAGACCTATTAACTTAGGAGTAGTATTTTATATGTTAATTAATACTCATGGATTGTCTGCTTCTGAGGATTTTAGATGAAAGCTAACTTTAAAAGCACAATGTAGTAGGAAACTAATTAATAGGTGTTTGAATAGGGAAGGAAGGATTAGGATAAAAAAAACCCTCCTAGTCACATACCTCTGAAAGCACTCTTCTTCTCAAGCTCATTTCAATCAACATATCAAGGAATCCTTCTTTTCGAAATAGACTTGTTGCTAAATAATTCAATTTCTAATGATCTCTGACAAGTATATAATATTTTCATACACTTTAATTTGATCTTTGCAATGGTCCTTTGAGGTAGGCATCATGATACCCATTTTGTAGGTGAGAAAATGGAGTCAGATAAATGTTATGTAATTAGACTATAGTCACACAGCTAATAAGGGTCAGGGCAAGGAGGTGAACTTGGGTCTCCTCTCTCCAAGTTTTGGGCACATTCTTTGAGAGCACACTGAACCTGTCCTAGCAGCCTGAATTGCATAGGATTCTAGGTAATGCAGAATGGAGGACATACAGCTTTTTCACTAGTCCTGATAAAAGTCTGCAGGGTCAGGGCACAAAAGGCCATTGTCACCCACACAAATTTGAAGACCAAATTTCTATCTGCAGTGGGTCAATTGAACATTGAAAACAGGCTTTCTGAGAGAACTTGGCTTTCTTGTTGTATTGTTAATCATTTCCGCCCCCACACCACCCCCTTCTCCCAAGGGAAGGCTAAGTTGGTCATATTGACTCATAACCATGAAAGGCATGGCCAAAAGCCACTCTTTCTACACCCCATCCCACCCACATCCAGCATTTCTCATGCTAAATCAATTAACAAGCATTTAGCAAGTTCCTACTATGTGTTAGGTGCTGGGTACAATACAGACACAATCTCTGTTGACAGAAAGGTTACACTCCGCAGTTTCAAGTATGTTATAATAGGACATTACTCTATTAACACTAAGGAATAAATAACCTCATGGGGAAAAAAATAATTTTTGTGTAATGGCCTCTCTTTTGGCAGTCTAGTGAAGCTTATGAACCCTTTCTCTGAATTATTTTTATAAACAATTGAAGGAAATGTTAAATTCAGTTAAAGATTAGTTAAAATTAAAATGTAATTTTTTTCACCTTCAACATCATAGACCCCCTGAAATCTATCCGGAGAGCTCAGGTTAAGAACTCCTTGCTCTTGTGTCAACACTTGCCTTGTCGAGGCCTGAAAACATAAGCCAAAGGATCCAGGATGAGTCAACAGTCATGGCTGGATCTATTAATTTCACTTCTGCAGAGTTCATAAGGTTGTTATGAAAGTTACTGGCAAAACACAAACAAAAATGGGGTGAACTGGCCAATTTGGTGTTTAATTTAATTTAAAAGAGTCTGGATTTGGAGTCAGAGGATGGAAGCAACATGGTGGAGTGGGAAGGGTGATGGCCATGAAATCCATTCAAATCCTGCCTCTGACATTTACTAGCTACTTAACCCTGGGCAAGTATTAACAAGCATTTCTTAAGGGCCTGCAGGTCCCAAGCAAGTCTCTTCATCCATCTTGGACTTGGATTCCTCACCTGTAAAATGACATAGTTTGGATTAGATGACCTCTAAAATCCCTTCCTGTTCCACATATATGACCTTGGTTCAAATGTCAGCCCTGTGGCCCCTTGTGACCTGGGTGCCTTTGACGTTTACCCTTTTGAGGCAGTTTTCTTATCTGTAAAATGAGAGAGTAGGGTTAGGTAACTTGTAAGACCCCTCTAAACTCTAAACTTATGATTCTATGGAAATTCATAGGGAAAATTAGGGTTTCATTGGGAAATTCATTGATATTCTTATGAAAATAAAATTTCCTGTGATTCTGGTGCTAGTCAATTTTATAGTGGTCTGTTAGGTGTCAGCTTCTCCTGAGCCAAGTAGGAATACATTTTGATGTAACCTACACTTTGGTTTCTTTTTATTTCTTCTTTTTCTAGCTTTTCTTTCTTTCTTCCTTCTTCTGTTTGTTTGTTCCTGCCATCCCTCCCTCCTTCTCTCTCTCTCTCTCTCTCTCTCTCTCTCTCTCTCTCTCTCTCTTTCTGTCTCTCTCTTTCTTCCCACTTTTTCTCCATAATGCTATGGAGACAAAAAAAGGACTTTGGTGGTTGTTTTATACTGAGGACTATAAATAACACCAGTGAATATTATCTAAACATTTTTCCTAAACAAAGTGTTATTATAAGTGCCAATATCACCTCGTAGACACTGGCCTAATAAAGCTATTCATCTTATCTGAGAGGCCCATTAGGTCCATCCTATATAACTGTGCATCATAGCAGAGTGTAAACCCCACAAGGTCAGCAACAGGACTAGTGGCATCAAATTAAAAACACAAACACAAACAGCTTCCCCAAAGGAGAGAGATGACAACAAAGGACCTCCCCAAATCATGCTCAGTTTATAGCGCTATGTTTTTTTCCACCAAACATTCCTGGCCCTTTTACTTATTACATGTGTGATTATAAAGCAAGTCATTTGAATTTTCTGGGACTGAGTTTCCTCATCTGCAAAAAAAGGTGATTGGCACGAATGACCTCCAAAATTCCTTCTCTCCATGGCCTATATCCCTTCTGCTTGCTAATTATGGTTAAACTACCACTAGACCTTTCAATGGTTCCTTGCAAATGTTCATGCCATCTTTCTGTACCATTCTTCAGAAGGATAAACACTCAGCTCCCCCACAAAAGATAGGCCAAGAGATTAGTATAAGAATAGTCAGAAAAAATGTTAACAGGGAAGCAGAATCCTCAGACTAAATAGAGGAACCCATTTCCACATTTAAATTATGTTTGTACATATATAAAAAAGTTCATATATCAGCGGATGTTGCTAGTGTCGGGAACTCGGAAAACCATTTTCATATTCTGGATTATATTCTGTAGGCATTAGGAGGTTGAGCTAGGAAAGGGATGAGGAGAAGGAGTGTGTGTGTGTGTGTGTGTGTGTGTGTGTGTGTGTGTGTGTTCGCGCATAGGGTAAGAAAGTCAAGATTAGGACAACTTCCCCGAGCCTGGGTTCCATTCTTCTTCACCCACTGAGAGCGACTGGTAGGCTTTGTGGGCTAGAAAGCTTTATGGGTCAGGATGAGTTAAAGAAGCTTCGCGCTGAGCTACTGTTTCTTCTCTGAGCCTCTCTCTTCACATGTTGGTCCTGTCCTCTGCAAGGGGCATGCACACTTCCCATTCTGAGGGTTGCATTGGGATCCTGGGGAACATTGGCACTGCAGAGAGCAATTGGGCCCATACCGATCTGATCTGCATTCTGTAAAGTGAGGAGGGAAAAGAAATGGAGTAGGACTTTACAAGATACATTTCTTTTGGATTCACATTGATTTTTATTATTGCTTCTTGGCTCTCAATAAGATAATGATAGACTTGTAAAGTCAGCCGGTTAACTGTATGGTATCTTCTTCCCACTCTGGAATGTTATATAATGAAAAGGATTAGTTTTCTGGAAAAAGAGAAGGGGCTAAGAAAATCCAAGAAATCAAGGGGAAATGGGGGGAAGGAGAGGACAGGAGAACAGCTTTTATTTTACGGAAACTTACTTAGATGTTCCTGCATATCACAGCAGAATAGTCACGTGGAAGAGGTTTGGGAAACTGAGCAAAATATCAAGCGATCAATCAATTTAATAAAACCTATTATGTTGGAAGCTCTGTACTAGAAAATGGAGACACAAAGGTGAAGTCCTCAAGAAGCTTACATTCTATCATGGAGACAACATTTATCCATGTAAGTATATAGAGCATTTAAGGAATAGAGCCTGGGCCTGGATTACATTAGCAGAAGGAGGTCCTGAGTGAGAAATCTCCCTGTACCAAAGTAGGCTGGCACTTTCTATGAATTTTATCATCTTAGCAAGACATAGCGAAAGGTCAGGGGATTTTGCCATGATCATATAACCAGTATGCCTCAGAGGTGGGAACGTAAATATTACTGCTTCTGAGGCTGGTCATGCTGTCTCTGTCTATACAGAAAGTATCTACAAAATAAAGGCCATGTAATTTTGGGAGGAGGCTCCGGTAGGGATGATCAGGTGGTGTAGCTGATAGAGTGCTGGGCCTGGAGTTAGGAAGAATGGAGTTCAAGTCCCATTAGCCACTTACTAGTTGTGTGACCCTAGGCAATTCAATGAACCCCCATTTGACTCAGTTTCCTCAACTGTCGAAAGGGGATAATCATAGCTCCTACTTTGCAGGGCTGTTGTGAGGATCAAACATTTGTAACATTTGTAAGGTGCTTAGTTCACTGCCTGGTACCTTGTAGGCACTTAACAAATGTAGTTTCATCATAATCAATAAACATTTATTAAACTACTATGTGCTATTAGGGCAGCTAGGTGGTACAGTAGAGAGTGTGCCCGGCCTGGAGTCAAGAAGACCTCAGACAGTTAGTGTGACCCTGGGCAAGTCACTTAATTTTGTTTGCTTCAGTTTCCTCATCTGTGAAATGACCTGGAGAAGGAAATGGCAAACCACTTCAGTATCTGTCCCAAGAAAACCCTAAATGGGGTCACCAAGACCTGAAAAATGACTTAACAGCAACAATGTACTATTTTTTCCTCTAAGTAGCTGGTAGATGAAGGAGGTATAGAATGGTCTACCAGTTAAGTAATCAATGGAAGTCATCAGGTACAATGAGGAATTTGCCAGATCTCTCTACTCAGTTCGATGTATGTGGTAGACCCTGTGCTGGGAGATGGGAATAAAAAAAAAGAAAACCATCTCTGCTTTGGGGTTATCTTGGGTGGTGGTGTAGGTGAGGATGTGCCATAAAAAGCATCATGGTATAGTAATAGAGAACTGGTCTCAGACTCAGGGAGACTGCATTCAAATCTTACCTCTGACATATATTGGCCATATGACCCTGGACAAGTCAATTAACTCCTCAGTGCCCTTAGAGAACTTAACTAGTAAGCATCTGAGGCTGGATTCAAACTCAGGTCCTCCTGCCTCCAGGCCTCTGCTGTAGCCACTGTGCCACCTAGCTGCCCTGACTCACACAACTCCTAAAGCTCTCTATCACAGAACAAGTGCTGAACTGCATTGATAGATGGAATTTCCTTATGCGAGAGTTCTCTGTAGTAATGAAGCCACAGGTCTGAAGCAATGTGATGTAATGAAATCATCCCGCCTCCTCATGATGTGTACACAGAGAAGTAAATAAAATTAATCTGAGAGAGAAAATGTTTAGCTGGGGTTAGGGGGAAGGGTGGAAGAAAGGGGATTAGGCAGAGAGATTTGATGGGGGTCTCAGAGAGGCCCATGAAGATACTCCTTCAACTAATGCCCCTTCTCTGCTACTTAGGACCTCAGGCCGTGGCTTCCAACATGCCACCTACCTTTGTGTGGCCTCCAATGTTCCTGAGCACCACCGAACCCAATTAAAACATAATAGGTGAATATTTGACAAAATACATAAACATATAATAAAACAGAGATAATATTACATTTTAAAACTTAGTCAATATGCAGCTCAGAGGGATCTTCATCTATGGGTTAGTGGACCCCATATCTATTTGAGTTTGACATCAGCTGTCTAAAATGCTGAGGGGCTAAGTGACTTGCCTAAGGTCATGCAGACTACACGAGGGAGCTTGACCCCTGTCCCTCAGGCCAGCTCTCTATTCACTACCCCATGGTGCCTCTTCATGTAGGAGATGAGTGTAGCGTATAGCATGGAGTGATGGAAATTTTGAATAGATCCCTGATGCTCTCAGAAAAGCAGAAGAAGAAAGGAAAATGCTTGGCTGTTGGGGTGGACTTGGGTGACAACAGGGAGGAGGTAGCCTGGGCCTTGGAGGAAGATATTGGATGCTTTGACATGACTACACAAGATCATGGTTATTTTCCAGATCTCCACTGGTGTGAGATTTATAATCAGAAGACGGGACTATGAATCCCTGCTCTTGCCCTCTGTGACTTTGGCCATGTCTCTTCACCCTCAGTTTGCTCATTGGTAAAATGAGGGCTGGACGAAATGATCTCCAGGGTGACTTCTAGCTATGATTCTGGTCGCCTCTGGCTTCTTCATCATTGTGAGAAGGTGTCCCTGGAGGTGAGAGACTCCACCTGTGGACAGCAGAGTCTGGCAGGTCTGCCCGAGCTGGAAAGCCTTTAAATTAGGCCTGGAGACAGACAGACAGACAGATAGGCCACATGGGAGTTCTCTGAGGACCAGTCTGGCCAAGGCTCCAGAATGACGTTTTGCCCACAGCTGCTCTTGAAGGCTATCTACTGAGATCAAAAGAGTTTGGTGGGAGGCATCCCGTGCCTGGAGAAATCACTGATCCTTGAAGTGCTAAAATCCATGGGTGAAGAATCAAACAGCCCACAGTTTAACTTTGCCCTTATATTTTTCTAAGAACCCACAGATGCCCGGAAAGGTTAGCTCATCAGACACATTCCCTCCACTAGACTCCTAGGCTTTTCATGTGGTCCGACTGAGTTTTTACAAAGTTGTTTGCAATGGATTGAATTATGTATTTGACTATCAGGGATAGGATACAGGACACCAGCACTGGGTCAAGGGAAGGAACAACAATAAAGGAGGCCCCTCTATTCCCCCACAGCCTGGGGAGTTTGCTCCAGCTGAAGAACGGTTCCCAGCGGCTCTGGCTGCGGTGGTGATACCTAAGCAGTCCATTGACAGGTTTGGTTTCACAGTGCTGTGGGGATGGGCGAGATGCCTAACCCACAAAAAGCAAGGAGGTGGCTGCCTTACTAACCGACCTTTGGGGCCTGGGGTTCTGGGATCTCCTGGGTACACTGGCAGCTCTCCAGCCCTGAGCAATCCCTGACCTGGCACACCCAGCCAGTAAGCATCCTTCCTTCCCTTAAAGACCTCCAGTTAGGGCAAGGGGCAATCTGCTCTGGACTAATGAGTCATGGCCAGGAAGTTTTCCCTAACATTTTGCCTAAATTTGCCTCCTGTATTTTTCTCAAATTGATTCCGATCCTTCCTTCTAGGGGTCCACCTTCCTCTGTAGGACTGCCCTTTAAATAACTGAACACGGCTCTCATGTTCCCATTGAATCTCCTCTTCTCCAACAGAATCACACCCAGTTCCTTCGACTCTTTGACAGGCGTGCCAGGGCCCTTCAGCAGCCTGGTTCTCTCCTCCAGACAATCATCCGTGTCCTACCTAAACTTCAGTGCCCAGGGGCAGTTAGGTGGCACAGTGAGTACAGCACCTGCCCTGGAGTCAGAAGGACCTGAGTTCAAATGCGGCCTCTGTCACTGGACACACTTACTAGCTGTGTGACCTTGGGCAAGTCACTTAATACCAATTGCCCTGCCTTCCCCCTCCAAACAAACAAACAAAAACCTTTGGTGCCCAGAACCAGACACACTGTTCTAGATGGGGTCTGATGGGGGCAGCATCCAGAGGGAAGATCACTTGCTTTTGATTAGACTCTGCCTCCCTTAATGAGACTCAAGATCCTATAGGCTTTTTTTGGTTACCTCTTCACATCTCTGACTCATGGTGAGCTTGTAGTCCACTATGCCCCCACCCCCAACCCCGACCTCTTTCAAATAAACTGCTGGCTAGCCATTTTTCTCACATCTTATACTTTTGAAGTTACTTGTTTTGGACCCAAGTGTAAGTCTTTGTATTTATGACTGCTGAATTTCATCTTATTAAACAGAGAACAATGTTCTAGCTTGTCCAGCCTGAGGCAGCTAGGTGACATGGTAGATACAGAGCTGGACTTGAAGTCAGGAAGACCTGAATTCAAATCCAACCCCAGATATTTAATAGCCTTGTGATTAAGTCACTTAACTTCAATTTAGTGAATAGTAATTCATTGTGAATAATACATTTTGTGAACTGGACTTTGTGCTGAAAACAAACCCCTTGTGAAAACTGATAAGTTCGTTTCTGTAATGCCATTAGTACCCAAAGTAATCTGTTAGCAGTCACTAGAAATTTCATTATCAATTTGTGTAAGTTTCCTCTTCTATAAAAAAATGGGGAAAATAAGAGCACCCACCTCCCAAGTTTATAGTAGCACCTACCTCCCAAGTTTATAAGAGCACCCACCTCCCAAGTTTGCTGTGAAGACAAAATGAGATAATTTTTAAAGTGTTTTGTAAACTTCAAAGCATTGCAGAAATACTAGCTTTGATTATTGTGAGGTGATCATTATTAAAATCACATTTCACCTTGCTTCTGTCGTCTAGCATGTCAACTCTTCCTCCAAAGGTGCTAGGCATGGGAGGATGTAGGTAGAAAGGACTCTGCCCTATCTGAATGGACATTCAAAATAAATGAGTGGAAGATGTGTGATTATTAATTTGAGGAGAAAAGATTAGAAAGATGAATCAGACTTGAGTGAGTGTGTCAGACAAAGATGAAAACATTATTAGTGGCATTTTGAGCTGGAAAAGGCTTCAAAAACCATCTAGTGCAACCTTCTTATTTTACAAAGCAGGTAACTTAGTTCTAGAGGGCTTAAATAAGTTGGCCATGGTCCCATAAATTCCTACCTAGGAATCCAACAAGGCCAGCATTCTCTCCATTGTGCAACATTAAGTTTGCCAAGAGGTCCACAGAAGTCCACTTCCATTCATCCTGGGGGTCTCTTTCTTTCATGAGCCCCCAAGCAGGTTGTGATGTTTGGAATGCTAGCTAGTGATCCAACTTACCAGCTCTTTGTTCTGTCTTAATATGAACTACTATGGCTTTGTAAAATGGAAACTCCTTGAGGTCAGGGATGGTTTTGTAGTTGTTTTTGTCTTTGTGACCCTGGGAGGTGCTTTGGCATCTGGCACAGAGTAAATGCTTTTTGCATTGGGTGTTCTCCCTCCTGGCCCTATAAACATGGTAGTTACATTAAGAAGCATCATGTAAACAGGATCCTAGAAATGTGTAGGGTCATGGGTGCACAGATTTGAAGATGGGGTGGATAATACCATGGTCATAGATCTAAGACTGCTCATCTAGTTCAACCCTTTCATTTTTACAGATGAAGACACCGAGGCTAAGGGAAGAGAAATGATAAAGAGAAGCTTACATGGAAAGTGAAGATGGTAGGATTCAAACCCAGGTGCTTGGACTTAAAATCAAGGGCTTTGTCCACCATACTCTACTCGATTAAGAAACATCTGCCGAGTGGTCTTTTGTGCAACATTAGCTGAAGAAAGGGTCTCTAACTGGTCCCTGGCATTATTGTTGCCAAAGTCATCAGACAGTCACATTAAGTCTTTCCCAGTTGAATAACCTTGGAGAGTAAGGAGGGCCATAAGCACTATAAAGGCTGCTCTGAAACTTTGGTCAATGATGGGAGTCTTTTCTTTAAACCACATCAACCATTGAATAAGTACCAAATATTTTTCTGTGTCATTTCGAATTCAAGCCAATGCACCCACTCCTGCTGTGGAGGAGGGGGAGGAAAGGAGGAAAACAGAGGGAGGAAGGAAGAGGGGAATTCTTCAGCTGGGTCTGGGGCCTTAGACTTTCTCATGTTTTTTTTTTTTAATGTTACAAGGCGAGATCTCTCCTCTACAATCCAGAGCCTGATTTTAATTTCTGGAATACCACATTTTTATGTTAATAACAACATGTATTTAAGACATCTGTTTGAAAGCCTGCAAATGTTCATTTACCAAGTAGGGGAAAATAGTCCAATAAAAACTCATTATATTCTTTTTTGAATTAACATTATGGCCATTTAACGGGTCCTTTACCAGGGTTCAAATTAAAATTAGGTCTTTTATCTTTATAGCTCCTGCATAGTCACAGCTGCTCACAGTTAATATCACAGATGAACTGAGCCTAATTGAAAATAAAAATGCAAATAAAACAGGCCTTGTAACAAGTCTGTGTGGACCAGAGTGCCCCCAGTGAGCTTATGACAAGGCAAGGGGCTTTCTTGTTATCCAGAAGCAGTGGACACTTTGCTTCTGAGGTTTGGCCACTCAGGAATTTTTGTTTGCAAACTTTTAGACGGGCCAGGGACTTAGGAGGTCTAACTTCCACTGAAGCACACAATGTATCTGTTTTCTAGCACCTATTTCAAAGCTATAGGATTGCACAAGAGAAAATCATTCCTTTTCCTCCTGTCTGGAACCTGAGTAAGTCTCATGATTTGTAAGGCCTCTGACTTGGAATAATTATTGCATTGAGTCACTGAGTTTTAGGGTTAGGGAATGGACTTGGGGGGCAGAGCACTGCATACCACCTAAAGAAACTGACTTACAATATATCCAACAAGTGGTCACCATCTAAACTTTTCTTGAAAGCTTCTAGTGAAGGGGAATCCACTTCCTCCTGAGGCGACCCATTACACTTTTAGGAAACTTTGACTGTAAGTAAGCATTCGCACTGGGTCCATGCTGGACTTGGATATCACGAAGAAAGGCTTTGAGACTTTCAACTGACTATGTTTAAAACCTGGAGAATATGACAAAATTTAAGCATTCTCTTCTCTCGTACTCCACAGACTCTGGACTCAGCCCTACCCCATGGGCAACTGAGAGAAGAAGCCGGTCTCAGTGTCCTAATGAGGAGGGAATGAAGAAAAGTTTAGAGCACTGATGAGTGTGGGAGCCAGAGGAGAATACTCGTTCTGGCCTGGGTGGACAAAAGGCTGCCAGTACCACTGACCTTATGGTCATTCTTGTAGAGAGACAGTGAGCTGGCTGGCAAACTGATCTCTTGTAAACAGAATCTCCATTGATTTCTTTACATGGTTAAAACCAAGTTTTTTAATGACTGTGACATTGGCCTGAATAAGGGATTCTGTCATGAAAACATCTGGTAGCCCTCTACTTTTCCTCCTGGTGGGCCCAATACCTCCCTCATGCAAATGGAACTACACTAAAAGTGCTTTTTAACCATACCAACATCACATCTGTCTCCAGTTCTTCCAGGGGAACAAATACATTTCCCAGTGACAGGATGGCAAGGTCCTGCTCCTTCACAGTCACAAAGCTGTTGGCACCTGTCTCCGAATGTTCCAGATGGACACCCTATCAATGGCAGAGAAAGATAAGGTTTTTCATGTAAGAGCATTTCTGAAGACTTTTTCTTTTCTGTCTTAGATTTGTGATTTCATCATGTGAGAACTCCTGATATGGGAATTACCAATTTTACCGATACAGAGTTGAAACTCCTTTGTTTTGGTTTTTTGAGGCAATCAGGGTTACTTTCCCAGGGTCACACTACTAGTAAATGTCTGAGAAAGGATTTGAACTCAGGTCCTCCTGAGTTGAGGACCAGTGCTCTCTCTGCTGTAGCACCACCTTGCTGCCCCTCCATTTTTACTTATTAAAGAGTTGCTTGGGGCACTGAGAGATTAAGTGGCTTTCCCAAAAGCTAGTGTGTGTATCCAGAGAAAGACCTACACCCAGAGCCTCTATCCATTCAATCATACTGGATTCAAACCAAGGATGGGACTGAACCAAGGTCCTGATTCCAAATCATATATACACAATATGTACATGTATATACATGCATGTATATATATGTACATGCATATACAAAACCATTATATGCATATTTGTTCTTTAATTTTTTGTTGTCATTCTTGTATGAAGAGATTTCATAAATGAACAGAACTTTCATATATAAATAAATACATTTTGTTAATGGGCCATCTCCTAGGCCTGGAATGTACTTCTCCCTACCTTACTTCCCCATCATAAAATCCTTCTCTTTTTTAAGGTATAGTTTAAGTACCACCTTCTACATTAAGTTTTTCCTTATCTTCCAACTGGTAATTATTTCATATGTAACTGCTTTGTTTTTATTTCAAATTTATTTTATTTATTCATTTCAAATACATCTATATGTTAAGTATATATAATATATTCACATATTATATATAGATATATATTTACATGAGCACATTTCTCCCCAAAATAGAACGTAAGCTCCTTGAGGTCAGGGATTATTTATATTTTAGCTTTTTGCATTTCCAGTGTCTAACACAGTGCTTGGTGTACGGTGAGTGCTTAACAGATATTTTCAACTGACTGATTAGTTGGTAAATACTCAAATACACTTGGGATCTACCTTTTCCACACTGGCTGCCATGGTAACCTGGGGGACAGATGCATGTGCCATTCTCAGCATCACACCTGGCTCCATTTCTGCAATCACATGGGTGAGCACAGTCCAAGCCATAAAATCCAGGGGGACACTCTGTGGAATGGAAACGGCAATATGTGATTTTGGCTTTTTTAAAGAGGAAAAACCAAGTTAAGTAATCCATTCTAGGTTATTCGTGTCCCGGGATCAAGCACAGAAAGGCAGATCGAGTTATTGAAGAGGCAGAGAAAGGAGGAACATGTATTTATTCAGCTCTTACTGTGTGCTAAGTGCTTCACAAACAATACCTCGTTTGATCTTAGTAAACTAAGCCAGTGAATTAAAATGAAGATATCTTTGAGTCTGATGAAAATAATTTAGTTTTTAAAGTAAATATGTATGTACTTGTCCCAATAATTAAACTGGAAAGGACAACGGGAATTTGTATCCTTTTTCAGTAATAATAATTAATAATAATAATAGCATTTATAAAGCACATTAAGATTTAGAAAGTGCTATACAAATGTTCATCTCATTTGATTCTCCTAACAATCCTGGGAAGCTGGTGCCATTCGTATCCCTATTGTACAGATGAGGCAAACAAGGATAGGAAAGGTGAAGTGAATTCCCCAGAGTCAGGCAGCTAGTAAGTGTCTGAGGCAGGAGTTGAACCCGGGTGTTCCTGATTTCAAGTCCAACACTAGCCACTGTGCCACCAAGTTACTCTGTTTAGCTTTGAAAGTCCTTGGCAACGTGCCCCAGATCTATCTTTCCAGCCTCATCAGAGATTACTTGCCCTCTTGCGTTTTGGGATAAAGCCAAACTGGTCTTCTCTACATTCTTCACTCACCACATTTCATTTCTCATCTCCAAGTCTTTGCACTGAGAGTGCCCCATGCCTGGAATGCGGTCCCTTCTTACCTTTGCCTCACAGAATCTCCCTCTTCCTTTAAGATACAACCCAAATACTATCTTCTGAATGAAGTCTTTCTTGATTCCCTCAAATGGTAATGCCTGCCCTCCCTCTGAAGCTACCTTGTATTCCACTATTTTGTATATGTTAGTATTTTCAAACTTTATATTAATTCTATCTAGACATACATACACATACATATATATGCACATACACATACATACACATATGTGTATAGAGATACATACATACACATAATTGTTATCTCCTCCATTATAATGTAATCTCCTCGCAAGTAGGGATTATTTCATTCATTATATTTACTATATGACAGTGCCTGGCACATAGAAGGTTATTAATAAATGTGTGTTGAAAGATTGATTCTCTCCTTCTAACTCTGTCCTAAACACTAACTCTGGATTCATCTTTCTAAAACACAATTTTGGTCGCTCCACTTCTCTACTCAGAAACTTTGAATGGTTTTCTAATGCCTACAGGTTAAAGACCAGCTGTTTCTGCTTGGTATTCAAGTCCCAGCTTATCCTGCCTGTACCCACTGAAAACGTGTAATTTGATCTTCCTCAAGTGACTAGATTAGATCATAGAGCATGTGCTATAGATGAAAGATGCCTGGACATGGAGGCAGAGGACTTGGGTTTGAATTCCAGCGTTGGGTGATGTTTCCTTATCTGTAAAAAGTGCGAGTTGGATTAAATGATCTCTAAGGTTGCTTCCAACTCTTAAATCATAATTCTGAGATGTTAAGTGACTTCCACATTCTCTATTATTCTCTAACATTTTATCTGATAAAAATAACTGACCCAGGATGCCTGTATCCCAAACATAGTGTCTGTTATTCAGCTAATAATTTGTCAAATGCCTAGTAGTTCCAGAAATTGAAAAACAAGCTGGACATAGCAGATCTGCAATTTCATGTGCAATCATCTTTTTTATTATACTATGCTATAGAAATGCTTGTTTTATTCCATGAATTAAAAATAAATTAAGAAACAATTAGGCAGGGAGTGTTATTTTTATCATCATTATCTTTTTTCCTACTCTTGCCTCATTTTTGTTCTGTCCTAGGATAGTAAGATCACCCATTTACAAGTTAAGAGGGTACCAAGGGGTCTCTAGTCCAACCTTCTCATTTTACAGATGAGGAAACTAAAGGACCCTAGGGAGTTTAAATGGTTTCTGTATTTAAACCCAGATCCCCCGACTCCTAATCCTGCTCACTTCCCACCTTAAAACATTTCCTCTTCCTTATTCCTTTCTTCTCTATGGTGTTTATTCTTTATCCTTTGTGCAATAAAGGTCATCTTTTTTTAGATTCATACTTTGCTGTTATTATTTCTCCTGACCCTGTGATATGATTGGCTTATAGAAGTCTTCCATGGGGACTCCCCCCAGTGAGGAAGATAAGCGATCCTTTGTTAACTTAGACTCTTGGGGCGTAGTTAAGCGAATCACCCTTCCTCACACAGCTGGTATATGTCAGAGGCTGGTCTTGCACCAGAGTGTCCTGATGCTATAGCTTTCCCACTATCGGCAGCACCGCAATGCCTCTCATTATCTATTGTAAGGTTTTCATAAGAAAGGATGCTTGCCTGTTTTGTTTAGTTGTCAACCTGTTGGACAGATTAGGAAGAGGAGCTGGGTTTAAGTTAGCTTTTAAATCTATGGTTATAAAGTGCTCATATGTATTCATATACAATTACAACAGCTACTACTTATGTGGCATTTTAAGGTTTGCAAAACACATCCTATGTGTTATTTAATTTTAAAACCACCCAAGCACTTTTGTACAGTGAGAGCTCTGCATAATGCGCTGCATCACCCTCACCCAAAGCTGATTGGTAACAGTGAAATGGTGACAGAAGATAGAAATAATGTCTTTTGGCTTCCCCTGGGGATGTAATCAGAAATCAGACTGCTCAGAAGGATCTTGAATTCATTCATTCATGAATTCATTCATTCATTCATTAATCCTTTATTGAGGACCCACTATGCCCCAGACCATGGCAAAATAGAGATAAAAATAAAACTGTTCCTGTCCCTAGGGAGCTTATACTCTCCTGAGGGAAAATGTACACCAATGTATACCAATAGGTATGGAGACTGAGCTGGTGATTTCATTGATATAGACATCCCTCAGGTAGGGAAACTACTTCTAAAAATGCAAGTTGGCCCCTATTCTACAGCTTGTAGACTTGGGGGCTACCCGAAGCCCTGGGAAGTGGTTACTTGAACAGGGTCACGGAGCCAGTGTGTGTCAGAATTGGACTTGAACCAGGACATCCTCCCCTCAGGGCTGTCTATGTACTCTGCCACACTTCTTATCTTCTATGGAGATAAAGAAATACAAATATATACAAAATAAATGAGAGGATGTTTGATATGGAAAGCTGCCTCAGAGTTGGGAGGATCTGATTTCAAATTACATCTCTGACACATACTGACTATGTCACCCTGGGTAAGTCTTTTAATCTCCAAAGAAGAGGAACAAGACTCTAAGAGTACCTGAGGCCCAATGAGTGAAAATAGCATGAAGGTACACAAAGGCAAGGTTTTTTTTGGTATGGCCAAAGTAATGTTTTCCCTCTGAGATTTCTTTCCATCTCCACATAGAACTCGTATGTCCATCGTTATTTGTATGTTGCCTTCTCCTTTGTATGTGGGCTCCTTGGGGGAAAGTACTGCTGTTTTTCTCTTTCTTTGTATCCCCAGGGTGTCTAGACAGTGCCTGGCACATGATAAATGCTTAATAAAATGCTTTTTGAGTAAGTTCTAGTGGGCTAGACCAGTTAAATGTGCACTGTGATTGAACTTTGAAGGGATGGTAAGGCCTGACAGCCTTGTTTCAATAAAGATAATTAGTTAGAACAGAGTTCTGTCTTTCATCCTGCTGACTGAGAACCCATGTCTTTACATGACTATATTGACATAATTCATCATAATGGGTAGGGTGGAAACCATAAATGCTTTGGAGAACCATGTTTCCTCTGACTCAGAAAAAACTTGGCTGGGACACGGGGCTACTTAGGTTTCTATCATCCTATTGAAGTTGATTATGTTGCATATTGTGTACTGGATATGAATCAGTAAATTACAGTTACTTCAGTATTTTGTTCTCCTATAACCTCACCTCCAGATCCAGAGACTAACTTTCTTTTGCCAGCCTGTTCAAACATCCTTCCGCTCTAAGCAGTTGTCCTCAATGGTTCCGAACTGCTGAAGGCTACCAGAGCATAGATGAAATGATGCCAATTAAGTTTAGTGGCAACCCACTGGCCACAAACAACAGCTTGAGTGTCTAACTGCCATTCATCCCTTTTCAAAGGCTATTATTGAGCCTTCAGGAGAACGGACGGACTCTCTTCCCAACGTGGCTTCTCAGAATCTTTATTCTGCTTCTAGGTTCATCTCAAGGGTCGTCTCTTCTGCAGAGCCATCTCTGGTCAGGAAACAGTATGAGGGAGTGAGTAGAGCTCTGGCTTTGGAGTGAAGGAGTCTGGGTTCAAATCTAGCATTCTATAATGGCTGTGTCATGCTGGAAAAGTTGCCTCAGTTTCCTCCTATGTAAAATAGGGAAAATAATAGCACCTATCTTGTGTGGTTACTATGAGGATCAAATGGAGTAGTAGAGTCAAAGTGCTTTTGCAAACCTTAATGGGCCATATCAATGTTAGTCCTCCTCCTCCTCCTCCTCTGCCTGCTCTTCCTCCAATCGTTGGTTCTTTATGTCTCCTTAATTTACCTTATATTCACTTATCTTTATATGTGTTGTAGCTGTGTCCCCCTGCCCCTTCCTTTCCATGGCCTAAAAGAATTAAAGTAATTTAAAGACTGGGACTAATTTGCTTTTTATTAAATCTCTGTGTCCCCAAGTATACATCACAATGCTCTGTACATAGCAAGTGTTTATATGTATATAACATAATTATATATAATACATAATATAGTAAATTATATCTATGTATGTACGTATATGTATATATGTATGCATATATACATATAAATAATGGATATAAAATGAAATTAAATTGAGCTCCAGGTTATGGTGCCTGCCAGGTTGTATTTCTCCCAGAGCAAATTATTTAATATTTCTCTCCATCCAAATTAGCAATGAAACATGGTTCCAGAAAAAAGGAGAAAAACATAAATGTCGTTGTTTAGCTATGTTTTCAGTCATGTTCAACTTTTCATGACTCCATTTGGGGTTTTCTTGGCAAAGATACTGGAGTGGTTTGCCATTTCCTTCTCCAACTCATTCTACAGATGAGGAATTGAGGCAAATAGGGTTAAGTGACTTGCCCAGGGTCACACAGCTAGTAAGTATCTGAGGTCAGATTTGAACTCATGAAGATGGGTCTTCCTGACTCCAGGCCTATTCACTGTGCCACTGAGGGGCCTGACAATAACATAAACAAATATCATAAATGATAACCTGTCAACATGCTTCCTTCCTGGGCCAATTCCTTGTCAATCGTCTCTCACCATAGATCACGGTGGAACTATCATATTCAAATTCTAACACTTCAGCACCCAATGCGATAAAGAGGAAATAGAAATGGTCCTTATGAGAATTAAGTTGGGAAGATTGGCTGTGCCACACCTCATAGACATAGGAGAAATATGTGTTGGATGTACTTTATTGAAAGCACTGAGAAGTCAATTTTCAATGATGTGTCTAAGAGAGGAAAATATTGAATAGCTTGGGAAAATCATTGATGGCGTTACTATATTGATGCAATGAATGAAATGTAATGGAACCTGTACCATGTCTGTGCATGAATTCAGGGCAGCCAGAGGCAGGGGGGACTCTACAATTAATACCTGTCTCAAAATAACTTAGGACCATGGGCTGGCTTCTAGACAGTTATACTAAAAATGATGAATTAGACTGATTGTATTCTGGACTTTTTACATACACACACACACACACACACACATATATATACACATATACATATATATACATACATATACATATATATGTATGTATATATACACATATATGTATACACACACACATATATACTCCTACTTTCCTTCTTTGCTTGTACTTCTAAATGTCACCAATATGCACATCTGTAGTCTCTACTTACGGTGTTCACAGCTGTGCCCATAGTAACCCTCTGGACACTGACAGAAGCCAGTAAACCTACTGCAAGTTCCATTGTTCTGACAAGAGCACTTCAAATGGCAGCTTGGACCGTATGTACCAGGAAGGCATGCTGTAAAAGAGAAGACATTCAGAAATTACTACTTTTTTTTTAATTAAAAATGTGCTAACTCCTTGTGTTATTTCAGGATGGAGACCTTTTAGAAGTGACATTTGAAATAATGCCAAAAGCTGTAACTTCCATTAGACAAATAACTTGAAGATTATACACTAGGAAAAACAAAAACATAAGTGTGGGTGATTCTGTTCACATAATGCCAGTATTGGAATGGAACTGTGAGTCCATCCAGTCAAACCCAATCCTGAAGAATTCCCACCTATAACATACCTGAGAATTCTACTTTCAGACCATTATAATTATTCCAGAATTTTTCTTTACATCAAGAATGTTTGCTCTCATTAAGGTAGGTACTCTTTCCAATGGGACAGATAAAAATCGAGTCTAATCTCATTTTATCTAACTTTTGTCCATGTATCTTCCTACATTCTGTACATATGATTTGCCTTATAAAGCCTGGAACGCTCAACAGTTCTTACCAAGAGGTCGATAGATAGGTTCCAGGAGGACCTGAAAACTTGGATGGGAAAATATTACATCTTTATTTTAATTAACCTCTAAACTGATATTCAGCTTTTCTTTAGCAAAGAATGTAGGCACAGGCATTTTTTCTGAGAAGGGGTCCATAGGCTTCATCAGATTGCCAAAGAGGTCCATAACAAAAAACAAAAGGTTAAGAATTCTAGGTCCAGAATGAATTAACAAATTGTGGTACCTCATGATAGAATAATACTGTGCTCTAAGAAATGATGAGCTCAACAATTTTAGAAAAAACAGATAGAATTGCATGAAATGACGAAGAGCAAAATGAGCAGAACCAAGAGAATGTTGTATACAGTTTAACAGTAAAATCGTTTTAAGAACAGCTTTGAGCAACTAAGTTATTTTGACTATTATAAACACCTAAATTAACTATAGAGGACATGTGAAGGATAACATTATCTGCATCCACAGAAAGAACTGAAAATAGAAATATGTATAGAATGATTTTACACATATATGTATGTGAGTATATACACATATGCATGCACACAGATGTATATATATATATGCAATACATATGTGTGCATATACATATGTGTATAGACAGACACACATTTGTGTCTAATGGTAGCCAACTCCTGGGTGGGGGGATGAAAGAAATGAAAGGGAAAAAAGACATTTACATGATTATTATATATTTAAAAAGGATAGCAACTTGTACATAATAAATTTGCAGCTTCATGTACAATCATCTTTTTTATTATACTATGTTATGGAAATGCTTATTTTATTTCTTAAATTAAAAATAAAGTCACAATAATAATAAAGAATTCCTGGTACAGATCTTGTGAGAATTTTATGGGTAAGAGGGCAGCACTTGAGTTGTCCTCTTATCTCCTGATTTGACTCTGTGATTCACTCATTCCCCTTTCTGATTGTACACTTCCTGGATTATATCCCTTTATCAGTTCTTGTGTGTAGGTCATTATTGGACATAAGCTACAGCTGAGTTGAGTCTTCCTGATATCTCTCCACTACCTATTGGGTCACCCAGAATTGAAGTGCTTGATGATTACTGTGTTCCTTGGTTCACCATTAGACAGCATTCCTGGTACAATAGGAATATTTAAAAGATTATTTTCTTGTTGTCAGGTAGTGATTTGGACCTGTTGAAACTTCTCACATGAAATACAAGTCACTCTCTTCATTTTATTAAACTCTGGTCTCAACTCATTGCCACTTGTATTAATTAACTGTCCAAAATACATAGACTAAGGCATCTAACCTCATGCCATAATCTAGGCACAGCAGAGATTGTAAATAATTACTTTTCTTTATGTTTTGATATACATTCATCTTTTTTGTGGAGTCATGAATCTCATTTAAGATTGTCTCATGGTCTTCATAAGCTCCTACTTCTTCACTAAGCTCCTACTTTGTGCCAGGCTCTGTACTAAGTGTTAGGGATGTAAAAAATGCAAAATTTATTCCCTACACTCAAGGAGCTTACAATCTAATGGGGAAGGCAAAATGCATACAATTATGTACAAAATGTGTATATAGCATGACTATGTACGAAGATATATATATATACACACATACATGTGTACATATATATGCATAATTGAAATCATATGTGTATATGTATACACACAATGCCATCCACAAATCAGAAGATTTTAGGATATCACTACGTATAAGTAATCTCTCTTTCTGCCTCTTCCATTTGGAATGTTCCTGGATTTCCTCCATGATAGAAGTGAACAATATTGATGATCATATGTCTCCATGTTTTATGCCTCCCTTGATACTGATAATGTAAAGGCAAGAAAGTCATTAATTGAGGTTACCTCTGAAGCTGAATAATCAAGGAATCTTTTACAATCTCAATATGTACATGGGAAGTTCCTTGTTGAAGGAGAATCATTAAGACTGTAATTTGCTTTATTCAGTCAATCCCTCCCCCCACCCCATACCTGACAAATAATGCAGTGGGATCTTGTATTCTCTATATCTTTCAGCCAACTGTGATACTATAAAAATATCACCTATTCTAGAAAATTATCCACCTATTCTCTTCTGACATTTTAATCAAATATTCCCTTAATAAATATGTGCACATTTTCATAAATACTTTATAAACATCAGAAAAGGAAAGTAAACGTATGGGTTAACAGTTGCTGATGCTCTCTCGAACAATTTGTCTTTTTTTTCCGGGGTGGGTAGTAATACTCAGCATTTTTTCTAGTCTAATATTTCATTTCTTTGAGACATCTGCAAACCTGATCTTTCAATGATTTTGTAATTTGAGGGGAGAACGTTTAGTAAACAATCTCTATCAATGAGGAGAGTTTTATGTAAATGGCCTTGGGCTTGTTAGTTAAACTCCTAATATTGTGCTTTGACCATAGACATCTTTTCCATGTATTGTTCTCCCAACAACCTTCTCAGGCATCATTTCTATTTGCTCATCAGGCCACTGGGTCCAGAGATGGTTCATATGTGAAGGTTCTAATTTTATCAATGGCAAATATATGTTTTCTTGCTATTTGTTATTCTTTTCCCAGGTCCATTTGTGCAGTCTCTTAGGATGACCTCACATCAACCTACAAAACACACTATGTGATTCCCTTTCCCCATCTACCTACCTAGAAACCAGCTAACAATCACAACTTCGCTAGCCCAAGAAAGAGGTAAAGGCTGAGTTAAAAAGAAGCACCACGAAAAAGTTAGAGAATATCAGACATGGAACTAATGATTTGGTCTAATTTTCTTCTTTTACAGATCGTGAAATTGAGACTGAGACGGATCAGGTGACTTGCCCATAGACAGATGATGAACAGCAGAGCTTGGACTAGAATCCAGATCTGACTCCCAGGAGTCATCTTTCCATTCCAATTTCTACAAGTTTCTTAACAATAACACTGGGGTTGGGAGTAGTTGAACGTAGTTATTGGGGTGATGTAGAGAGAAACAGAGAGGGAAGGCAATAAAATGAGAGGGATACCATGGAACTCGAGATTCAGAGTTAAAGGATACAGAATCAAAACCCACCTCTGTCTCTTATTGCCTGGAGACTAGGGGTTACACACTTCTAGACTTTTCTAGACCTTCATTTTCTCATTTGTAAAATGAAAGTCTTAGACAAATTAACCCTCACAACTTCAAATCTAGTATCCTATAATGTTATGAAAGTAACATGATTAAAGTATATTCTTTTAATCCAAGTTAAAGATTCAGAGCCATATGATTCATTTTTTAAAAAAAATTGTTCATTTTATTCAGAACTTAATATTACAAGCATTTTTATAACATAGAATAAAAAAAGCTGACTGCAGATAAAACTGCAAATCCATCATGTACAACTTGCTATTCCTTTTAAATATATAATAAAGTTATCACGTAAATTTTTTCTTCCTTTTTTCTTCCCCCTCACCCTAGAGATTGTTACCATTAGTCACAAATATGTATATATGTATATATACGTCTGTATATATGTTTGTGTCTATATGTGTATATGTGTGTATACACATATACAAATACATACACATACATACATATACACACATATATGTAAAATCATCTTCCTTCATAGTTCCTGTGTAGTTAATTTGGTATTTATAAAAATCAAAATGTCACTCAAAGTTGTACTTAAAACAATATTGCTATTACTGTATACAATGTTCTCTTGGTTCTGCTCATATGACTCAGTGACAAAACTCATATTCTAGTTAAGGACAGATAAACTTCTAATGAACTACTCTGCTGAATGGACTATGCTGACTTTCAGCCTCCTGGTGTGTTCGAACAATCTGGCTAGCAGCTTCTGTGGGGGTATAAGAGCCACTCACAGCCAGCACCTAGAAAGCTGCCAACAGCACAGGTTCTTTTGATCTGCTTAATTAAGGAAAGCAAGGTGGAGGGATTGACAAGCTTACTTTTAATTCAGCATACCAATATCATTCAGTTAGTTCAGGGGAAAAAGCCAGCACCCTGAACTTCAAAACAAAATGCAAACAAATTACAAACGTCAACAGACAGACTTTGTCTGATTCAAATCCCAACACATAGTTACCAGAGTTCAACAGAGTCTCAGCATCTGGGTTTACAAGCTGGAGGGCTCCTTAGCTACAGCTGCCCGGAATCTCCTCATCAACACCATCTCCAGAGCCCTGCACAAATGGCTCTGTCCTCCCTTCTTATAGGGCTTCAGACATCATCAAACATCATCTGAATCACCAGAGCTCAGACTCTGGCAATGGGTTCTTGAGTTGGCCCCTCCCCTTAGGACCCTGGGAGGTTCACATCCACATGGATTAGGTTAACACCTAATGGGGTTTGGGCCTGGGGCTTAGCACCTAGTAAGGCTCAATGAGATAAATTGAGTCACTCAAAGGCCATTCTGGTTACATGGTGCCATATTTTTGCTTCTAATTATATGTTAAAATGGTATGGTACAAAGAGCATTGGACTGAGTAGGGGAAAGAGCAGTTTGGACAAGTTTGGACCAGTCACTTCCTCTTCTCAGTCTCCGTTTCTTACTCTTTTTAATGGGTATAATAATATGTACTTCACAGGACTGTTGTGAGGAGAGGCATGGTATAGCAGAAAAAGCAACGGATTTCGAGTCAGGAAAACCTGGATTCCAGACCTCCCTCAGACACGTACTAGCCATATGACCCTGGGCAAGGCACCGGATCTTTCTGAGACTCAGTTTCTTCATCCATAAAATGAGGGCTTTTGGGCTCAATGGTCTATAAAATCCTTTTTGGCTCAGAATCCATGGCCCTATTACCTAGTGAGGACCAAATGAGATAGTATATTTGAAATTATTTGCAAATATGAAAGTAACATATGAATGCTGACTATTCTTGTCATCAAAATCATTATTTTGTACACTGTCTTTTAGTGGCTGTTGGTCACATGATCTAAAGTACATTGAGCTAATTAGTAAAGGGCCAAGAATGGAAACTTACCTTCCTCACAGTAATTGCCTGTCCAGCCAAGTCCACAGGTACATTTTCCAACCACAGGATCACAAATTGCACCATTTTTGCAGGCACAGGTTAGCTGACATTTGTGGCCGTATCTTGCCTGGGGACAAACTGTAACCGCATTTTAAAAATTAACAGAGTAGAGGAAAGTATTACACAGATAACATTTCTCTGTGAGTTAGATGGAGAAACTGCACATGATAGTGTCATGACATGAGGAAATGCTTATAAATTTTCTGAAGTTAAGCACACAGATGCAATACTGGCTGGAGTGCTTTCTTCACAACACACCTGGGAAGCAGGTAGTAGAAACACGATTATTACCATTTGACAGGTGAGGAAATTGAGGCTTGGAGGGGTTAATGGTCTCGCCTTAGTTAAGGATGCAGTATGAATTGGTGATAAATTCAACTCCACAATGAGATCTACCCTCCTGACAAGCTCAGCTGTCTTTAAATTGTACTCTCATTCCACTAAGTGGATACTATTGTGTTCATTCCCAGTCCTGATTGGGCAATTTATGAGCTTCCTGTAGTAATGCTAGATAAAGATTAAAATAAAAAGAGGTACCTAGGCAGGGGTGTGATGGAACCAGATTGATCTGGCTCTTGAAAGCTGATTGTTAAATTTTCAGTGTGAGCATTTATAACTCAGAAATTGACAAATACTATAAATTAGGGCTTGATTTATTGTTTTATCACTTGCCAAGACTTAAGAGAGTGATGGAGAAAATTTTAATAATGCAGATTAAATTTTAAAATGTATTGTGCTTTTCTAGAGGGCTGATTGTTAAACGTTTGCCAGCACATCACTGGATCCAGAAGCATGGGTCATTGGGTTCCTTGGTCAGTTGTAAACATGGCTGAAGGTCTGGCATTAGCTCTTAGTGTTGAATGAAACAAGGAAGGCAAACAGCTTTCTAATAACATTTGCAGGTAGTAAACAGATACGTGACTTAACCCTCTGTCCCACAGCCGTGATTGTTTCCTAATACTTAAGAGGTTAGTTATTTGTGAAACTACAGTGAAATCTCAAATAGCTGAAGCTTAGAGTATTTTTGATAAGTGGCCTTTCATAGTTTTTTGTAACCATAATCTGAGTAAGTGAAAATATACTGCATGGTCACAATAAACTAGATTTTGTTAGTTTCTCTTGCACAATTTATAGACCATAGTCTGGCCTGGAGATTTTATCTTCTTGGCAAGTCCATTGGAGATACTTTGATGGAGAAAAGCCTTGAAGCTTAAGTTTGTCCTGTTTACTCAAGCGGGACTTTATAGTAGTAAACAAAAAAGACACAAAGGCAGACTGTATACTCTCTCCTTCTGAAGCTGTTTACTACAGAAAAACCTACAAAAATCTGCCTACTGATTTGTTTTATTTTTATCAAGGACACTCCAGTTAAGTGTGTAAAAAGTATTGAGATCTCTATAAGGGTGTATAGGATCATAGGTTCAGACCTGGGAGGACCTCAGAGGCTGTCTTGGCTCATTCTCAGAGGAGGAAACTGGAGCCAAGAGAGGTGAGGTTACTTGCCTATGATCATACAGATAATAAGTGGCAGAGCCACTTTTAAACCCAGGATTTGGACCCAGATTCTCTAATTTGAAATCCAATGTTCTTGGAGTGTTGGTAAAATATTCTCTTCATGGTACTGGAATGAGTAGTCTCAGCAACTTGACAAGGACAAAAGATTGGTTTTTTTTTCCATTTGGTTTGGAAGAGAATAGCCAACGGGAGCTATGGATGTACCCACTGATAATCCAAAACCAGTTAATTGTAATGGCCACTGATGATTTAGGCTTCTCTGGTGGAATAAGGATTATACATAGGAGAAGACAGATTGGTAGACTAGATCAAAGAACAAGAACTAAGCTGAGCTCTCTCTCTCTCCCTCCCTCTCTCTGTATATGTGTGTGTATGTGTATGTGTGTTACCCCCTAGCCCTACACAAGACTGTACAGAAGAGTTTTTGAAAGGCGAATAGTTTAGCTTCAAGAGAGGATTCCAGAAATCGCAGCAATTTGAAGCAAGGGTGGAACATTAAGAAGTCCTGAACTGAGCCTTTTAGAGAGAAGAGCTATTTTGTTGGCCCAGAGCCAAAGGACTAGCAAGGGACTGAGCCATTACGCACTCTCCCCTGCTGCCATGGTTCTTGTGGGAATTGGAAGTGGGGTGGTTGACAGTTTAGCAACCTTAAGTAAAAGTTCTGTACTGGAATGGTCCCAAATCTCAGGGTAGTACTCTAATTCTAAACTCTTGGCAGGGGAGAGGAATTTGATGAAGGGTAATATGGTGTTTTTCTAGATCTTCCACACATCCTCTTTCTGGAGAGTCACAACCAAAGGGTGGTATTATATATCTGAGGGATGGTATAGGTCCCTAAGACGACGGAAAAAACAGGAATTACTAGGAAATGAAGGAGAATTGTCCTTTAGTGTTTATGGTCTCCTGTGAGGCCCTTATGTTCCATGTGGTAGAATAAAGACAGTCTTGAATGTAATATATTGAGTGCTTACATTGGAAACCCAAAGACCTTTTGCTCATATCTGTAGCAACCTAAAAGCAGAAGTTATTATGATGTCTCTAGGGGAGGTCCATGGGTAGGGGCCAAATGAAGCAAATTCTGATGTT